>NC_090442.1:379933577-380236607 GCF_031143425.1 Pleurodeles waltl
TTGGAGGTTCTCCTGAAGGGAATAAATTAGATATTTCCCAACCAGATGAGGTGAGGAAAACTTGTAGTGTCCCAGGTGGGTCCCTGTGTAGTGGGAATGGGTGAGGGATCCCATGTCCAGTCTCAGAGGAGAGGGAATGGGGGTGGACTGAGTCTCAGAATGCCCAAGATCCAGTCCAAGGTCCTGGAGGGTTCCATGAGTGAACATAGGAGGAGAGTCTAGCCTGTACCATAGGGCCATCTGCTGAGGGGGGCCCCAAAGTGTCTTGGGTGGCGGCTGTCGCCAGCATCCAACTAGTTCTGGTGTCTGGCAGTACCACTCCTAGTGAGGGGGTGCAGAAATCCAGAAAGAGGGTTGAGAGGGGGTTGCTGGCCCCAGTGGAGAACCCAGAGGGTCAGGGGTCAGCTCTGAGGTCAAAGCCCCCCCAGAAATGACCTTGTTGATACCATTTCTGGGTTAGGGGATCAAGGCTCTTCCAGATGGGCAGGGGTTAGGAGACAAGCACCAGCAGACTCTAGTACAGCCCTTAGGGAAGGTGTTTCCCTTGTGGGGGTGGGTGAGCGCCCCACGAAGTCCTGGGTTGCCAGGCAGTGGTCCAGTACTAGGGTACAGACCCTAGGCTGGAAGGTCAGGTGCAGGGGGTACACTCTGACCCGATGGGGGGGCAGTTTGCCCAATCAACCCCCCTCTGTGACTTCTAGGGGTACTCTCCATGATATGAGGGTGCCGAACCCTGGGAGTAGGGACATTGGAGGGAGAGACTCACCTCTGACCCCGGTTCAATCCAAGGGTACAGACCCTGGGTTGAAGGGCCAGGTTCAGGGTGTCCCCCCTTACCTGGAGGGAGGGGTAACTGCTAACAGTGCTCGCACTATGTTATCTTCTGGGGCACTGCTCCGGGTGGGAGGGTGCAGAGCCCCAGAAGGAGGGGAAGGGGGAAGGCAGCCTTGCTTCTGACCCCCTACCCAGCCTAAGGGTGCAGACCCTAGGCAGGAAGGCCAGTGTCAGGAAGCTATCCCTGCACTGGTGGGAGAATTGTGCAGGACTGCTTTCTTAAGCACACTGACAATTCTGGACTCTGGGGGGGGGGCACTCCTAGTGAGGGGTGCAGGATCCCAGAAGGAGTGGTAGGGGAGGGAAGCCTTGAGCCTGACCCCATTTCAACCTGAGGGTACAGACTCCAGGTTGTAAGACCAGTTGCATGTTAACATCTCTGCACTGGTGGGAGAATTGTCAGGACTGCTCCCACAAGCACCCTGACAATTCTGGGAAGGGCACTCCTAGTGGGGGGGGTGCAGGATACCAGAAGGTGGGGTGGGAGGAAGCCTCACCCCTGACCCCAGTCCACCTGAGGGTACAGACCACAGGTAGGAAGATCAGTTGCAGGTTAACATCCCTGCACTGGTGGGAGAATTGTGCAGGACTGCTTCTACAAGTGTCCTGACAATTCTGGACTCTTGGGGCACCACTCCTAGGTGGAGGGTATTGAGCCCCAGAAGGGATGACCAATGTCAGGATGCCATCCCTGACCTAGTTCAAGGGAGAGTGGACAAAGGTTGCTAGGTACTTGGGACTACCACCCCCCACCCCGTCAGTCTCCTAGGGCCCGACTCTCCAGGTCCCAACCTAGCACCTCAGCCACAACATCGGCGGGACCAGTGGTGCCAGTAGTCACCGGATTATGGAGTGCACCAGGCAGCAGGGCAGCCAGTGTGGCAAGGAGCCACAGCACGGAAAGTCCCCCACCTGTCAAGCATCAAAAGTTGGGCAGTGCCCGGCGGGAGAGGGGGAAGACACCAGTCACCAAAGCCGCTCCCAGGGGTACAAGTGGGAGTGTGGAGACAGCTGCGACACCTTCCAAGGTGGGGAAGGGGCACAAGAAAACCGGCAAGTCTGGGAAGATTAGCACGACGATGAAGACCGCCATCAGTCCCGCTGCCAAGGAGCCAACCGCTAGCAGCCCCACTGCCCCAGACAGGACCGCCAGCAGCAGCCCCGCTGCCAAGGAGCCGACCGGCAGCAGCCCCACTGCCCAAGACAGGACCACCAGCAGCAGCCCCGCTGCCCAAGACAGGACCACCAGCAGCAGCCCAGCTGCCAATGAGCCGGCCCGCAACAGCCCCGCTGCCTACGAGAGGACCGCCAGCAGCTGAACCGCTGCCAAAGACACCGCCGCCACAGGCACCGCTGGCAAGGACACCGCCACCACATGCACCGCTGCCAAGGACACCGCCGCCACTAGCACCGCTGCCAAAGACACTGCCACCACAAGCACCGCTGCCAAGGACACCACCACCACAAGCACCGCTGCCAAGGACACCACCGCCACAAGCACCGCAGGCCCATGAGCGCCAAAAGCTCTGATGCTACTGAGGCTGCCACAAGCAGGATGAATCACTCTGGGCACAAGGCCCCCTCCAGAACCAGTGGAGAGATACATCCACTATCTCAGTCCTTGGCAGGATGAAGCACTCTGGGCACAAGTCCCCCTCCAGAACCAGTGGAGAGATACATCCACTACCTCAGTCCTTGGCAGGATGAATCACTCTGGGCACAAGGCCCCCTCCAGAACCAGTGGAGACTGTTATCCACTTGAGGGACTGTGACTTTGCACTCCCCACAATTGAACAGTGGGCAAACCACCCACTGTAGAGACTTGAGAGGCTGTGGCTTTGCACTCCCCAGGATTGAACAGTAGGCAAACCACCCACTGTAGAGACTTGAGAGACTGTGGCTTTGCACTCCCCAGGATTGAACAGTGGGCAACCCACCCACTGTAGAGGCTTGAGAGACTGTGGCTTTGCACTCCCCAGGATTGAACAGTGGGCAAACCACCCACTGTAGAGACTTGAGAAACTGTGGCTTTGCACTCCCCAGGATTGAACAGTGGGCATGGGCCCCCCTCGTGGATTTGGCGTAGTGCACTCAACCGGCTGAGGTGCCCACCCTTTCCCTTCCCCCGAGGTGCCTGTTTTATTTCTATCTGATGCCCCTGCAGTGTTCTCTCTGTCTTGTTCGGGTATCTTGTGTGGGCCTCGCCCATGCATTTTGGGCCCAGTGGTCCACGGACTTTAATGGTGGAATACCTTGGACAAATATTATTGGTGTATATATTTGTAAATAGTGTATGTATATTTTTTGAATACTGAATTTTAATATATTACAATCGTTCACCTCATTTCTTTTTGTCTTTGCATTCTTCTGGGGGGGCTGGGGCTGTAACTGTTATGTATCATGCTGTATTAGTGTGTGTGTTGTCGTGGGTGAGGGTGGGGGTGTTGCGTGTCGCGTGTGTGTGTCACTGTTTTTTCCCTCCCCCCTGTGTCGTAGGTGCAGTACTCACCGTGGTCTTCGCCGCCGGCGTTCGCGCTCCTGGTAGAGGAGCAAGAAGATAACGGCTGGAAAAATGTGGAGCTCTGGTTCTATGGCGTCCTGGTTCCTCGTGGGGTGTGTAGAGATGAGCATTTTCCCTTTGAAGTCCTGTTTCCGCCGTGTTTTTGTTCGTGGTGAATCCGCCCCGGAAAAGGTGGCAGATTGGTAGGTTATAATTCTGTGGGCGGTACATTGTGTTCCGCCTGTCTGTTGGCGGTGACCGCCGCTGTGTTTGTCTGTAACGTTGTGGCGGTCGGAGTGTTAAAGTGGCTGTCTATGTTGGCGGTTTCCGCCAAGGTCGTAATTCCATTTTTTTTTTACCGCCGGCCTGTTGGTGGTCTTACCGCCGCTTTAACACCGACCGCCAGGGTTGTAATTACCACCTATGTGTTCCTACGCTTAAAAGTCCTAGCTCCCAGGACATTTAAATCTTTGTATTAAGAATTCAGAAAGACTTTGCAAGCACAATCTTGACTTTTGAGTTTCAAATTGTACCATGTTGTTTTAGTTATTCTCAGGAGTGCCAAAAAACGTGGGTATTCCTTTGAATTATATCTGCTCACAGGCTTTATTTGCAATGAAGCCCTTAAGTGATATTTTAAATAACAGTTTAGACAGCATTTTCCAAGAACTATTCGTAAACTACTCTTCTTGTTGTTTATAGTGCCTGGCACCCACATCCACACATAAAAGTTCAGGAAGTACAGACACTCCTGTGAAGTGTTGCAAGGCAGCAGAGCAGACCCAGTGACGCAAGTCTATCTTTACTTGTTTTACACCACACTCCCTCGGAGACGGTGAGTGAATTTAGGTTGTGACTACTAGTTTCATTCGCTGACACAGGTAGGATCAGAGGTCCAGAATAGTCATTGCAGTCGGAATCAGGTGAGTGCGTGACACCGGTTTGCTATAGTACATGTTAATGTTATGTGACTGAAGTCCAGTTGTAAAACATTAATATTTTACCACCAACTTGAGGGAAAAGGTAATCCATTCGCCAAAGAAAAGGGGATCCTAACAGACCCCTTCCCCTTTGTGAATGTTGACAAAAATGTTTTAAGAAATAGGGTGTGGTCCTATGGACCACTGCCTAGTCCTATTGAAAGGTTTGCGTAACATTTCATTTTTTTTAAAGTACCCTTTTTGTAAAGGAAAACAGGCTGCATTTAAAAAAAAAAGTTTGCTTTGTTTTCAGGCAATTGCAGACATTGTAATCTGCTGACCCTATAAGGCCACTAACCTTGTAATGTGGCCAAATCTAGTGGGTCACAATTTGTGACCTACCTCTTGCATACTAATGAGGCCAAATTGCAACTCACTATGATTCACTACTTTGACAACCAACCTATTAGTACATACTTTGGGTCACAAAATGCCAACATATTTGGTAGAAACTGGTGAGCAAATTGCAATCACTTTCATAGAATCCATTTCAGTACATTCCAAATCTTAAATTGCTAACCATTATTAGTTGCAATTTATGATCTCTTATTTGCAATCTTTGTACATGAGACCCCTAGTGTTTTCCATTTTAACTTCCAAAGGACACATTGCTCTCCACTAAATTCAACATCACTGAATGGGTTTACACCAAGCATGAAAATAAACCATTAACCCTGCTGTTTGTGCTGGTTTGCTTCACTTTTCACCACTTTGCCCTGCTTAAGCACCCATGTAGCCCATTACTTGATTTGGACTTAGAGTTTTAGTCAGACGTTTGCTTCCGTTGTTTGGTTGTATGGTACTTTGGTTGTACTAGGTATGTATTCGTGTAGCACAAACCTATCTCGGAAATCACTGACATGGCATGCTCAACGAGGCCCCAGGAACTTTTTGCCTAAACTGGGTGGCAAATCCATTTTCTGAAGGCTGCCAACCATTTGATGCATTCCTCTTTAGTGGCTATGGTTTCAATTTGCAAAGTTCCATGACCATACTTTTCAGCTCTTCTTCATTTGTCAGGTGACTCCCAACCTGGGTGGTCTTGCCCACACTCACACACCAACCTTTCACCTTCACCACTTTGGTTCTTGGGTACAACAGGCTCCATTCTGCTGTGTGAGAGGAGGAACCAGCGGTGGTTCCTCTGTTATGGCAGATGAAAACATGAAAAATAAAATGATTCTAAAACAATGTTATTATCATTTTATTTTTCATCACGGAGCCGGAGCTGGAGCTGAGTCTTTGGCGGGTCCATCCTGATGACGCAGGCTTAGAAGCAAGCATGGGGGAGGAGTGGTGGACATTGCAGCTGTGCATGTCAGTTTCGCCAGCTGTCACATGATGGCCAAACTGACATGTGCACTCAGTTTACTCCAGACTCCAGCTCGAGCTGTGTTGCACAGCCTGATGGAGAACAGTAGGCTCCCAGTCCCTGTGGGAGCGTAAAACCACCCAGCTCAGACCATTCCTGATGCTTCTCTCATGATGTTTTCTCTACTGATGATTGGAACAAAAGCACCCTGAAGTAGCCAGCCATTTCTCTATTTATCCATTTCACTTGTTTTTTGTCTTTCTTTCCCTCGCCTTTTGCACCTCTTTTACGATTTCATAAAAGCATGGCCCAGCAAAGATATGCAGCAAAGATTTGTCAACTCACAAAAGGCAAAATGAGTGCAATCTGGACAGACCAGTTTGGTTCTATACTGCATATGCTGTCCATACTGAGGGGTACATATCCCAGCAAATTCTCACAGCACATCACAACAATCAAAGTTCCAGAACTATGCTGCATTGCATGAGTTGCAGAGAGCAGGAGAGCACTATGGGCCATATGTACAAACACTTTTTCTCATAGACACAGAATGGGGAAAAACCTTTGCTACATCTGGCCATATATCTCTACAATATGGCGCTATCCTGATGTCTCCTTATGGGTGGCACACAAAGAGGCTGCCGGGAGCCACGCAATGACCTACAGGGCAAAGGTGTGTGTATCTTGTCTAGGATAGGTTTTGTACTGGAAGGGTATAATTCCAATACAGAATACCATGCCTAGACAAACTTTAAAACGTTTCCCACTTTCGTAGTGCGCTGTACAATGCAGCCCACATGCAAAGTCAAACATGCTTACAGTAATAACATTTCTCCTTTTGAAAACCTGTGTTAAAGGGGTATTATTCGGTGCAAAACACTGTCTACTATTGTTCTTAGACAGGGCATCATGCTTCAAACCAAGGGTATTTGCAATAGAATGCCCAGGTACCAACCATGGAACTCTCCCTTGATGAAAAGTAATGTAAAGGAGCACGTAGTACTATTTTGTGTTACTTTCGGTAACTTTTCAGTGCAAACCACTGGGAAGTGAATTACACACATTTTGCACCAGTTTGTGTCACTTTTGTGATGCACACTCGATGTAAAATATTATTAACTCTGCCCCTCAGTCTGCCGAGAAGAGACTTGAAGTCTCATTAGTTATTCTTCACTGGCGCACTTATACATTTTGCAAATATTTGCTGCTTCGTTTGTCCATACCTCAGACGAATTCCTCAGCTTTCAAGGAAACGAGTGCTATTTACAATGCCTCAAATTAAAAGTTATACTTTAACCACACCAAACAATGTGCGGTGGATGTTTTCACATTGTGCTCGCTTTTGGAGGATGGGGAGGGAGAGAGGTTAGGTAAAGTTTCACCCCTAAGAGAATTGTTTTCTGCCTTTATTTAATCACCAGAATGCGCTCTGAGTTCAACAATAGCTTCCATTCTCACAATGCAGAGTGGAATAATTCCATTCATTATGTGAAATCATGGGTTCATAAAGGGATTGATGAAAGGTGGAGTAGGTTTACCGAGCCTGAGTGCATAGTACTCTCATTGTGTCCTTCTGGGACATTCCAAACAGATGGCCATTGATGCAAATAACACACTTGATTAATGTGACTATAAGTTAAGGTTTGTTTAAAAATGTATTTTCCTAACCCATTCGCTGGCTGTGGGTGAATTTTCATGTGCTTTAAAACATGCTGCCCTCTTACAGAAGACGAGTAAAATCAGCCTTCACTGACTTCACTCAGATATGCTTGTTTATTTAGAAAACCCATCTATTACACTTTAACGTCAAAATACCAATACATTGTTAGACTGAAACATATTTAACTTTGAATGTGAAGAAACATGCTTAATTTTATATATACTGTTAATTTCTTTTCTCATGCTTTCTAATTCATTTTTTGCTGCTTTTTGATCATTTCTTAATCATCCTCTGCTGGTTTCCTGGGCATCTATCACTCTTTCTCATTCATTCTTTGCCCCTCTGCTGTGCTTTTGCCTTTCATTCTTTAATATTTCTCTCTGCCCTCTTCGCTCAGTCTTTGGGACCTATAAGCCTCTTTTAGTATGACCCCTTTTTTGAGTTACAGACTCTCAAGTTCTCTCTTCTCCTTCGTTTTTCTGCCCCTTTGCTCTAATGTGTGCCTTTCCCCTGTTGGCGACCTCTTCCACCTCTACTCCTGCTCCACGTTTCCTTCCCACCTTTTGCTGCTCACGTAGCCCTGCCCACCACCTGATGCTCTGCCCTGCTCCTACTTTATGGAAGACGCAGCATGGTAAGGCTGCCTGGCTGTGATCATCTGTGCTCAGCCCGCACCCAGCGTCAGGCCCCTCAGTCCTCCTCCAGCCAACCACTGCTACTCCCCCACTTCTCCTCAGACTGTGAACCCTGGGCGCTCCTCCCACCACTGCTGCAGAACCTTAGTGAGCAGCTTCAAATGCCTCGTCTCCTGCTTCACCTGTCCCTTTTTTTCCTTCTGGAACCATCATGCCACTCCTGTATTCATTACCCTTTACTAAGATCCCAAGCCTATGAATCTGCAAACTGGTCAAAGTCAATTTGCTGTTAGGGTTTTGCATCTGGGGAGGCAAGCAGCCAAGAAAGCAATAGGTGTAATTCCATGTGAGTGACACCTATATAGGCCTTGTATGTAATTTCTGGAGCAGAACAGCATCAATGCAGAGCTGCACGGCACCACCTACGGGCACACAGAGTTACTGCTCAAACATTTCCTAATGCCGGGGAGGATTGAAAAGGTGAGGAATTTATGGTTTAATGGAGTTTTTACTAGAACCGCTGTTACTGAAGGTAAGTAACTTGGGGCCATATGTACCAACACATTTTCCCATAGACACAGAATGGGTAAAACCCTTTGATACATCTGGCCCTTCTTCTTCTGAAAACTACATGTAACATACAATGTAACAATTAGTAGTACGTCTGCTTGGAGACATTGAATTAAGTCTCTAGAAATTTGAGTTGATAAAGAGATGGAAAATCTAAAAAGTATGTGAATAAATCCATTTTAGGTATCAGTTCTTTATATTAATATTTCACTTTGTGTGTGGTTACAGAGCACATATAGGACAAGCATTTGCAATGTAATATGTCTCACATTTGCTTGAGTTAGAGTTATTAGCATTGTAAATGCACAACTGTACTTTTCTTGCCACATAAATTGGTCAACTCCGCCTCATAATTTGGTCCATTGTGCCACATACCAGTACAGTCTTTCACCAGAAGAGTACATCAACATTGAGTACAGACACTTTCTGTGAGTATTCTTAAATGTTGGGGATAGGTTGGGGTTAGGTGTGTAAAGTTTAGTGGACAACATTGATGGTTTTCTCTAGTCCAGGTTTTGTCTTTGAATTTTGGGACTTGTAGTCTTGTTTATTGCGTTATAAAACAGGACTACAAGTCCCACAATTCAAAGAAAAAAAAACTGAACTGGAACAGCACATCACGCATGGACATGGGAAACTTGGCAGCTATGACCAGCTGGTTCTCAATAAACAATGTGTTCTTAAATATTCAGATAGGTGTTTAAATTTGTAGTAGAAATCATCTGAAATGCCTGGTTGCACAGTGATATTGATATGGACTTAATATGGGTTAGAACACAATTTGAGTTTGTGTTTGGGGTTTCTGTCCTTAAGGGTTTTTCAAAAGGTTTTTTACAATGGCACAGAGTTTTGAACTCTGTCAATGAAGCACTGCACTCTGTTCCTAATTGTTCCTCAATGCTTTGTGTGTTTCATGCTTTCGTCGCAGAGCTCAGTGCATGATGTTCCCACAAAGCTGCACACTTTGGCACCACCATTGCCGATCTGTACCCATGCATCTGACAAAACGCATTTCTTTATTGACAATTGGTCTCTCAGTGCTGCATTCACTCAATCATAGATATTTTTTCAAAACTGAATTCTGTTTATGATTTACTTCTGATCATTATATTTAGGCAAACCTTGTAATCTACATAGATTTTCCCCATCCGCCATTAGACTATTTGTAATTTTCCCAACACGGTTGTAGCTGCACTATGTTTATTATTTCTCCACATCACTAATGCAGTGCTTGTTATGATTTTTCCATAAAGCTGACTTACTTCCCTCAATTACGAGTTGAAACAATGCACAAACAATGAAACAAAACAGAAGGAGGAAACAAGCATGTGAACAAAAGGCAGTGTTGAAACACTGCAGGAAAACTCATGACTGGACTTTTAAACCACTCTGTAGAAGTTTGCAGTTGCTTTTTTGATAAATTGTAAAAAACACATTTACGCAGGAAGGATGGCAGCAATGATGGGAGGAAGGGGGAGCACGGACGCAAAAGATCACCAACAAAAAGGATCAATCAGTGAAGTCCGCTGGGAGGAAGCAGGAGGGGCCTTTGCACACTGTAACAGGAGGGAGCATGATGTGTTGTGATGGCCAACACAAATGTTATTTTAGTGAAAGCTCCCTTGGCAGGAACTTAGCATGCAAAGGAGGGACATATAGCACAATGCACCAATACAAGTGAAGCATTTAAGACAAGCACAACAAAGAAAGAATGGTAAGAGTGGACGTGGTTACAAGCCCATATTGAAAACATCTCGTCTTGCAGACAGCTCTGCGCGCTGCCAAGCTTGTCCTAAAAATTACATTATTTTTACTCTCATTAGCAGGATATTCATATCTTACTTAAAAGAAGTGAAACATACACCAACACAACAACAAGCATGCTGTAATGTTTTCTATGAGACACCTTCATCTTTAGCATTGCGGACATAGCATCTCACTGTTAGTTGATGTAATGTTCTTCATTTTCCATAGTGAAGAATGGACTCTGAGGCACATAAGTATGCAGCACACTCTGTGTGGACTGGATTCAAACATGTCCAATCGTGTGTATTGTTAGGAAAGCAAGTTTACACATTATTTTATCAATGAATGGCAAACATACTTTTCCTAGTTTAAAAAGCAAACACATACTTAGACTTCTGTATCAATTAAATATATGGTGGATGTCTGCAGTAAACAAGAAGTGGTTACTTTTCTATATCATCACAGTGATTGTTCAGGTTGTGGATGCCTTACTTTACCATTATTTCTTGGTCTATGCCATAAATATATGTGTTTTACATGTCCCTAATAGACAAAACATATTGAACAAATCGTACCTGTTGCAAAACCTCCGGATGACAAAAATCTTTCTTTTACACTTTAAAGTGTGGTAAAGTGGCCTGTTGCTCAAGGAGCATGGATGGTTTGCAGTGCATTGTTGGTAATGTTTAGAATAGAAGCTAGAGGAGGTAGTCTTTGGAGAGTATAGGCTGTATGGCATGTTGTACCAAGTTGAATAGGTTGATGAGGTGTGAAAGTGTCTCTTGTTTTTTTCACCTTGTGTTTTCTAAGAGGGTACATTTACCTAAAATGTTGCTGTAGGCATGGTGGATAGGGAATGAGTGGCAAGATTTGGAAATGTATCAGTCAATGTCTTGTTCTGCTTAAGAGGCTTGTAGATGAAACAAAAAGCATCAGTCTGAGTTCCAAAGAGTGGGTAATGGTATATCAGAAGCTTTTTAGAGAAAAGTGTTACTTGCTTGCCTTGGGTACTTGGGAAGAAGGTATTATGGCTAGCCAGGACTCCTCTTTTCCCATATGCACAGTCTACACAATGTACACTGCAGCCAATGGAGGAAACGTTATTTAGATTCTATAAGTGAGTTAGGGGATACATTTTGCTGTGCTGAAAAGAGTGTCATGCTTGTGAGGTGTATAGTTTTTCATACTTGGAGTACTGCAGAGTGAGCAATAATGAGCATGATTTGTAATTTGTGTTATGTAGCTAATGGATGTGTGTGTTATGTGTATGGGTTTGGGAATTTGTATTATGTTTTTGCTATGTGAGCAAATTGTTTGTCTAGGTCTGGGTGCCATGGTGGGTCCATCATATATGACCCACCTTTTACTACCTCAACTGGAAAAAAATTATTTAATCAAACCTGTTAAAGTTCTTTGCCAAGTTTGTAACTCTGTACATGGGGAGTCTCTTGTTAAATTTCAATTGACTGGTGATTTATTATCCTATTGTTGGAAAATGGGTTATTGGTAAGGGCAGGTAGGTACCTACACTTAGCAATAGGCCACTAAACTCCACTTAGGTCCAGTTAGGTCTCAGTAAATTAAACCCATCTCAACCCTTGGTAGCTTGGCACCGAGTGACAAGCCTTAACTTAGGAGACAGAGTGTAAAGCATTCAAATATCACAAAACAGTAATTAAATAAAACACAGGAAACAGTTTAAAAATCCAAAACCAATTTATAAAAATAGATTATATTTTTATCTTTAAAATGACACAAAAACGAATATAATCGGATAAGGGGAACCGGAGATATGAATTTTTAAAGAATTATTGTTTTTTTAGCACCTAGAAACAAAAAGTGCCAATCGGGTTATCTGGTTGCACCTCGACCGGGGCAAAGTCACAGTTTAAGGCTGACCGCGATGGAGCCCGGCTCAGCTACAGGCCGCGGGAGGCCTCTGTCAAAAGTTTACCTTCGCACTTAGTCGTTTTTCTGAAGATTTTCTTCAGCGGGACGAACCTGCCAGTCCAATCCGACCTCCTGGAACTCTTCTCTGGATACGCGTCACGGGAATCCTCGGTGGAGATTTTTACCTTCGGACTTAGTTTGAGGTGAAAATCCTTCAACCGGGGTAAACCTGGATCTTGATCGGACATCCTTGGAGCCCTCCTCGGATACGCTGGCTGGGAGGTCCTGGTCAACTTTGTACATTCAGACTTAATCTCTTTTTTGGAGACTTTCTTCACCGGGATGAACCTGCAAATCAGGCCGGGTCACGGTTGAGGCAAGCCGGCTAGAGTTGCCGCGGCGGGTCGATCCCTTAATGGAGCTTTTTTTCAAAAGTTCTCCAACCTTCTCCAAACTTCTGGATCTTCTCCCAGATGTTCATTTAAGGTTCTTTTGGGGTCCACAGCTCACCCCAAGGGTCCAGAAGCTCTGAGATGATCCTTGGGGGGGGGGGTGGACTACTACTCCCAGAATGCACCTGGCACAAACTCCTTTTTGGCCACTGGACAGTAGTCAGCTGGTTGATTTCTTCAGGGGTTGGTGCAGGGGACTCTGGTTAGCAATATTTTACCTGTAGCAAACAGGGAGTCCCTCCTTGAACCAGTTGAAGTCAGGCAAAGTCCTTCTTGTGGTGAAGCCCAAGTGTGCAGCTGGTGCAGTCCTTCTGAGTGCAGGTTCCAGGTGCAGGCCAGGGGTCCAGCAGGGCAGTCCTTCTTCTTCTTTGGTTCTTCCTTGTTAGAATCTGATGGGGATGTGAGGTGTGAGTGCAGGTCTGCCAGTTTTATCCTTGCTCCTGGGTGAAAAACAGGGGGGTACTGATTCTCCAATCAGGTGCAGGGTCCTTCCCCCTGTGATGACCACTTCCTGGGAAGTGTGGCAAAAATCAATCCCAGGAGGCAACATTCTTCAAAAATCCATCATGGCTGAAAATGATTTTTGGAGGTTACATCTGGCTGAGCCCACCCACTGGTGTGGCTAAAAATCATAAACACACCCCTCTCCTGCCCTCTCCTAATCTAATCAAAGGAGCACCTAGTTGTCTGGGGTTGCGGGATGTGGGGGTGTTGCTGGGTTGCTCCAAATGTACTTCTCTGCCTTTGAAGACCAGTTTGGCACCCCCCCACTTCCTGCCTCACCATCTGCTGAGGGGAGATCCCCTCCCACAGGCACATCTCTTTGTGTGAAGCCAGGCCACTTCACACCTCATCAAGGCAGCCTGGCCAGGCTGCCAGAGGCTGGCCAATGAGAGCACAGCAGCAAAAACAATGTAGGGCTGAAATTGGCAACTTTTCAGGTAAAGTTTAAAACTCTTTACCTGAACAAGTTACATTAAATCCAACAACTGGAAGTTGTGGGATTTATTATAACAATTAATTTGATACCACACTCTTTGTATCTGTCATTTAAGGGGACTTCTAAAATTAAAATAAAGTCTCCCCATTCTAGCCTATGAAGGCCATTCACTACAATGAGGGAAAAATGAATTTGGCTGTTTTTACCTCACCAGGGCTTATAAAACTACTTGTATAAGGTCCTTGCTTAAAGTTACATGGCACCCAGCCCTTGGGGCACATACGGCACACCTTAGGGGTGACTTATATGTAAAAATAAGGTAGTTTAAGACTTTGGAACTACTTTTAATTCCAAAGTCGAATGTGCATATAACTTTAATTTAAAAACAGCCAGCAAGGCAGGCCTGCCTTTAAAATGACACTGGGCACCTCAGCAGTGCACCTATGGGTGCACTACCTATGCTGTGGTCCCTAAACCTACATGCCCTAACATATACTAGGGACGTATAGGTAGGTTGACTTATCCAATTATAATTAGCCTAATTTGCATATCCACTTTACACAGAGCACTGGCCCTGGGACTAGTAAGCAGTACCCAGGGCACAGCCAAGAGTCAGCAACCACCAGTACCTGTCCAAAAAGTGTGGGGGTGACCAGGGCAAAAAGGAGGACTTTCCTACAACTATTATGCTGATGAAATTGTCTGGGGGTCATAATTGAAGTTGAAAAGTAATATTCAAAGGTTCTTTTTCTGTGGGTGCATCCTGGCTAGGCAATGCCTTACTATTTCATTTATGGGCTTAAGCAACATCATTTATGAAGTGTGCACGTGAACATCTAAACAGCATGTTGTAAAAATGATTTTCTAATTATTATACATCTTCAAAAATGCATCGCTTACTCATGCAGCTACAGAACACGAATGATAATACACTATTAAAATATCGAACAAACATAATCCCACCTATCTACTCTGCTCTGATGTATTATATGAACCACTACATTACATGCACATGTAAACATTAAATAAATCTCCTCTGAGGTGGCTAAAAACGCCAATAAGAAAATTCATACATAATACTAAATCAGCAATTAAAATTATGCTAATATGAATATCTACTTGGTATGTGGCAAGAATATGACTCTGGATGCAGATTGCTGGTTGATATGCAAAGGTATATACTTTATATTGACATATGATTGTATAGATACGAACATCAAGAATATGTGAAATGAGTAATTGCAGTACTAAATATACCATTTAACATATCTTCATAATTTATAAATGAAATAAAAAAATGTCCAAATATTGTAACTATTATATTCACAAATGTTTTACTGTAGTTACATTTTTAATGGTAAAATATATATATCACAGTTTATTAACAATCAATAATTGTTAAAGGTAACTCAAATTATATATATTTTTAGGTTTATTTAGGGAATGTTTGTACATGTACATGTATATGCTTTATCTCCTAAAAGTAATATATTTTTTACATTTTAAATATTAATATATGGTAATACCAAATTTGATACATGTAACAATTGTTTTAGAAATGCTAACTCATTAAAATTGTACCTATGTTAAATTACTTTACTGTAAGTTGTTACTTTTTTAACATGATTTGGATTACATTTCCAAAAGTATATGTCACATTGGGTCACAATATAATGCATTTATGTTTTACATTGCACTTTACGAAAAAGGTCCTGAAAAACATTGCATCGCAAAAACAACACAAGGAGCATGATCACCAGATTTCTTTCTAGGTTTAGATGTGGTTGAGTGTGTAGCTAGGCGCTGTGTTTAAGCAAGTTTGGTGATTTTCTGTGTGGTCATTTATTGCAATTTTTGATGGTATTGTTTGAATTGCCAAGTTATGTTTGTATTTGATAAATATGTATTAGCTTAGTTTATTGAAGTTAATTTGTATGGGTTTGTCTTAGTTTACATTTTCATTGTCTAGGAATAGTCGATTCCTTTGGGGGCGTTTAGTGGTAAGTTTAAATTTAAACATGCCTGCTAGAAGTAGGCAGGGGTTGCACTAGGTCAATTTTGAGGAAAGGGAGTGGCTAGTGGCACAGTGCTTGTCCCAAATATTAATAGCAGGAGTAAATGTGGGTGAGGGCAATCCCACACAAGAATGGAGAAGATAGTGAAGGAGGGTAATTCACTATCTGGCAGATGCATCACATTTACAACCTACTGTACAAAGCTACAGAACGTATGAGCTGATGTTGTATCTTAGGACAAAGAACTATTCCACCATTTTTCAACTGAATACAGTTTTTAAAATTCTGGTATTGTAAGAATAGAAATTCTGTATACATGTTTTTCTGAAGGCGGGTCTGCTTCATGTGATGATCTGGAAATTAGCAGCTTCATGAATCCAGCTAGGACGGGTCAGTGTACTTAATGTTATTATGATAAAACTTAAATTTCTTGTTTTTCATAAATTCATTGCCTCCTGTTTTACAAAATAAACTTCTCTTAGGGGGCCATACCTTTGTGTCTTGTATTGGTATTACAATTTACATATTCTTACAAAGACTTTATGATACAAAGGGATTTACATGTCTAATTTATTAATTTAATGTTATAAATGTTTGCAAACAAATTTGCTGTGCATCAAAAAGAGGGACCTGAATTGCTGCATATCGAAAAAGATGTGTTAACTGTTTTCCACCTTCACTGTGCTGGCTCACTTTAGGCTGCCATGCACCAACACCCAAACCCCTGAACCATGGTGCAATGGTGCTATTGTAATACGAAGCATAGGTTTGTACAAAATGTGACCATTCCAGGATCAACTGCATTATTAAATAATGTACTAACTTTGTATATTGCTGGAAAGTGCAACACATATTTAGCTTGAGCTGCATGTTAAATTTGCCAATTTGGCACAATGTTAAGTATTTTTTACAAGGTATACGTTTCTGACAAAAAATCGGTGTCCAAAACATTTTATATTAATACTCTTTTTCCATAAAGCATCGTTTTTACAAATTGTTTTTTTGAACCTTTGTAAGTAGCAAAGTAATTTCTAAGTAGTTTGCAGTACTTTAAAAAAAGTAAATATGTAACAGAAAATTTAATTTGTAAAAACATTACACTGTACTATACTATATTTCACAGATACAGTGTACCGCAGTGTATTTTTTATTTTGTACATATTTCCTTGACAATTTATTTTCTGTAACTACCATGGTACTTTGTAGCTACTAATGTAACCATAAACAATTAAAAAAATATATAGAAAACTATAAATACATTTCTAGACCTATTATGGTTTTAATAAAGTGTGAATTGGTAGGGAACAACAATAAAACCTACTACTTACCTATATCTAAGGCCCTAACCCAGAACACAACCAAAGTGTGGTGAAAGCTACATGGATGACTTTATGCCTTTTGCTTTTGTAAAAGCAGCTGCTAGCCCATGATATACTGCCTTCCAATTGGCATGTACCTAGGTATCCCATGAAGTTATTGTGGTATAACATGGCCAATATATAACTAAGTGTTTGGTAACTTGTAACTTTACCACAACTTTACCATCTTAGACCTGATACCAAAAAATTAACTTTTTCACTTGATAATCTATATTCCTGACACATTTCATCTACATCTGATCAGCCAATTGCATGCTGCATCTCTTAAGCTAAACTCTACTACAGCACATGCTACACAACTCTATGCCACTCCACTGTACACAGCTTTACTCTATGCCACTCCCCTCTATGTCATTTGACTCTATGTCACTCTACTTTGCTCCCTTCTACGCTACTTCAATCTATGCCACTCTACTCTGGACTCCACTTTACGAAACTCCACTCTATGCCATTCCAGTGTACGCCACTCCACTGTACGCCACCACACTCTACACCACTCCTCTCTATGCCACTCCACTTCCTGCTATTCAACTCTATGCCCCTCCACTGTACACCACTCAACTCTATGCAATTCCACTCTATGCCACTCCATAATACAACACTCTATGCTATTTCACCCTATGCCACTCTGTTGTAGTGGTCCTTTAGTGTTGGGGTGGACACCTCAGGTTTTAGTTAGGTTCATGGCCTGTGCCTTAAAACACACATATATATTTTGTTCATTTTCATTTATTTATCAGAGCCCATTTTAGTGCATTGCTTTATATTTTTTATTCAGCTGCTTACTTCTAGGAAGATGGTAAGTACTGCACATTTTATCAGCTTTACCATAACACACATTTGGGGCCAGATGTAGCAATATTGCAAATTGCGAGTTGCAATTTGCGAGTCCGAGCGACTCGCAAATTGCAACTCTCAATTTGCAATGCAGAACGGTGTCTCAGACACCGTCTGTGACTCGCTATGGGGTCGCAAAGACCCACCTCATTAATATTAATGATGTGGGTCGCAAATTGCGGCCCCATAGCGACTATGGGCACTCGCAGATATGGAGGCCTGCTGTAGTCAGCAGACCTCCATGTCCATGACTGCTTCTAAATAAAGCAGTTTTTTTTTTTTCAAGTGTAGCCCGTTTTCCTTAAAGGAAAACGAGCTGCACTTAAAAAAAAAACGAAACCTTTTGTTTCGGTATTTTTTCAGGGCAGGTAGTGGTCCCTTGGACCACAACCTGCCCTGAAAAAATATTTTGTGGTCCATTCACAAAGGGGAAGGGGTCCCATGGGGACCCCTTCCAATTTGCGAGTGGGTTACCATCCACTTCAAGTGGATGGTAACTGCAACTCCATTTGCGACCGCATACGCGGTCGCAAATGGAATTGCATACCACTGCGAGTCGCAAATAGGAAGGGAACACCCCTTCCTATTTGCGAGTCGGAAATGCATTTTGCGAGTCGGTCCCGACTCGCAAAATGTATTTTTGCATAGGAAACTCCGATTTGCGACTCGCATATGGCAATTTTTGCCGTTTGCGAGTCGCAAATTGTTTCCTACATCTGGCCCTTGGTGTCTTTCCCAGGGCTGTTACATTTGGCACATGATATACCAGCATGGATTGTTGTCTCAGAAGACTATGGGCACTCGTAGATATGGAGGCCTGCTGTAGTCAGCAGACCTCCATGTCCGTGACTGCTTCTAAATAAAGCATTTTTTTTTTTTCCAAGTGTAGCCCGTTTTCCTTAAAGGAAAACGAGCTGCACTTAAAAAAAAAACGAAACCTTTTGTTTCGGTATTTTTTTCAGGGCAGGTAGTGGTCCCTTGGACAACTACCTGCCCTGAAAAAATATTTTGTGGTCCATTCACAAAGGGGAAGGGGTCCCATGGGGACCCCTTCCAATTTGCGAGTGGGTTACCATCCACTTCAAGTGGATGGTAACTGCAACTCCATTTGCGACCGCATACGCGGTCGCAAATGGAATTGCATACCACTGCGAGTCGCAAATAGGAAGGGAACACCCCTTCCTATTTGCGAGTCGGAAATGCATTTTGCGAGTCGGTCCCGACTCGCAAAATGCATTTCTGCATAGGAAACTCCGATTTGCGACTCGCATACGGCAATTTTTGCCGTTTGCGAGTCGCAAATTGTTTCCTACATCTGGCCCTTGGTGTCTTTCCCAGGGCTGTTACATTTGGCACATGATATATCAGCATGGATTGTTGTCTCAGAAGACTGTTCCCAACCTCTAGAGATATCATGACATCAGACCTACTTCAATGAACTGTGTAGGGTTTATTTTATGAGCAACACATAGGACTAAGGAGGATAGAGGGCATTTTAGTCATTGTGTCACGGTTTCGGGCGGGGCTGATCAGGACTTTGGTTGGGACACCCCTTGAGGTCACCGAATATCCTAAAGAGATAGTGTACTGGGGCAGAAGAGCAGCTAAAGGCATACACGGAAAGGACAGCTATGAACAGGCACAGGAAAGTAAAAGCAGAGCAACCCTTGTGTGAACAAACAGGAAGCAGATACTAGTGGACAAACACACTGGGGTTGTACACAGAGTAAGGCGCAGAACCTCCCACAGTGACAGGGAATCTCAATGCCTCTGTGAAGTTTGCTCTTACAGATAGTCACCCTGCCAGCCCCATAGAAAGGAGGCAGCAGAAGTGATTCTGTCTCTGGACCCTAGAGCACAAACAAGGATAGCACTTACATATACAGGACACGCTCTTGTGGGTCCAGCTGGAAACACAGTGGCGATTCCTGAGAAAACAGCAATAGCACACTGTCACTGTTAGGCACGAAATACAACGTATAACACTGGACAAGGATGGGGGCTGGAATTGCCTCCTGGAAACCAGGAGCCAACCCCAGTACACAGGAGGACACGTATACACTGGTGAAGACTGATAGAACACTTACCAGACACAAAGAACCAAGAAGGTATATGTTGTTTTCAATAAAAACATTTTTTATATGTATAAAGAAATTGATATATAGATGTCAGTAAGAGAACCTACACCGTTGTGATCAATGTAAGAATATTATTTCAGGAATATTTGGAATGTCTACAGCATTCTTCCCAAGCCTTTATTAACCCTGATTACTTTCATATGACTGAATATTGTGTGTGCTCCACCATTTTCTTTTATTTTGTCTATATTACTGGTCTTCTTTTTTGGAATTCCATGATGCACATTATGGCAACAATGTGCTTTAGTGTATGAGCACCTTTAATTATCATTATATGTAGAAAACTATGGGAATGTGCATTGTTCCTTTCTCCTAGTGTTGCCAATTCTTTTGCCCTATCTACACAGTGGACTGGTGCTCTCAATAAAATTAGTCTTGCAGTGTAGTTTTCTTAGTCTGCAGTCAGAAAGAAGGGATTTACAAATCTTCAATACATTATTTGGCAGTGGAAGGCTTCGTTCTGCTAGAGTGCAGCTTAAAAGACTTGATTTTCAGCAGGAGTTAGTAGTAAAGGAACAGCTTTGAGAATTGCAAAGAATACATTTCTATTGGTGTCTTTGAGTAAAGGAACTTACACGTTTCGGTTGCAACAGGTGTGCAACAAAAAAGGCTTTCTGTCAGTGTTTACCCATTAGAGAAAGCTCCAGATTTGCAGTCTGTATCTAGAAACAGGTTGCTTTATCAACTGTCTGTTGCAGGTACAAAGCAAATTAAAACCGTGGCATTTCCTGAAAGTGTGATGTGGTCTTGGGTATGATAGAAGAACCACCAGCTCTACAGTATCTTCTGTTCATTGAATAACTAGGTTAACCTGCCCTTTCAAAAACAAGAGGAGTGACCCCTAACATATTCGACTTCAAGATCCAAAAACAATGACACAAGAAGCCTATTGTCTTCTCTACGAGCTAATCAGGGCTTTATAGTCCCCCATTTGGGAAAGTGTTGGTACCTAAATATGCTTATTCTGTACTCTCAGGCTGAAGATAGTCCAAGGAAATTTAATTTCCTGACAAGAAAAAAGAACATTCAAAATGGGTGGTAGAGTCTCCCACCAATAGGGGGAAATATGTTCCACATTTAGATGAGGATAGTGATCCCGGGAAACAAGAAAGTTTATCGTATGAAATTGTTCTAAGAAATATCATTGGTACTATTGTGGCCAAGGCGTTCAAGGTGCCCTGCAATAAAACCCAAAAGGAAATCGGTTATGCTTCCCATGTAGTCTTGTCTCCCTGAATACTTTCATTATTTTGAGTGCCACAAACATTTCTATAGGTACCCTTCTGCTTGTCTGTCAGTGTACCTTGAGAGACAAACAGAGAAGTTAGAGTAAATAATGAATTGCCTTTATAGCCAGTGGACCATTGTTTCAAGAAAAAAAACCTTCAAGGATCTTCCTGAATAACAATCAGAGAGACTAGTGAAAATCCAATATGTTGCAGAAAAGGTGTGTTGCATAATACCTGACTGTAGGTAAAACTACCAAAGAGAAGGAAGGGTGAAATATGCAGCATATTATTGTTTGGGTGGTCGTGATGGTAAGCATCCATTGGAGACTAGGAGTTGTAGTCTGATAAATACAGGTAGCCAACTTAACCATTGCCATGGTCTTTACACCACACACAATGTTTTGTAATTGCAGTATTTGAAAATGCATGCAAAAGCACTGGTACTATGCAAATATCAGCTGATGTGCAAAACAGCTCCTTGAAGTAATTGAACTGTGATCAATTTTCTTAATTGAAAAGTGCATTTTAAAAATCGATAAAATGCTTCATAAACAGAATTTCCTTTTGTACTTTAAAGGACATATACTTGTTGGTAGATCTGTCAGTCTTAGGGGGCCTTCTCCCAAACTTCCTACCTTCCTCTTTCATTTTTAATGACCTCATTTGTGCTCCATATAGAGCTCTAAGCACTTTACCAGTGTTAACAAGTGCTAAAGTGCATGTATTCACTCCTTAAAATGTGGTAGCACTGCCTCGTAACCAATTGCCATGTTCAATTTGATTATAAGTCCCTAGTAAAGTGACATTATATGTGTAAAATAAATGCTACTGGTCGGCTCACAGCACTGATTGTGCCACCCACTTAAGTAGCCCGTTAAACATGTCTCAGGCCTGTCATTATAGCCTATGTGTGCAGTATAACAGCCATGTTGACCTTGCAAAATAAACCTTTTGCTATGCCCGAACCTTCTGTTTTATTACATATAAGGCACCCCTGAGTTAGGCTCTGGATAGTCCAGAGGGCATTGTGTAATGTATTTGAAAAGTGGAAAATAAACTTTTTAATTGTACATGTCCTGGTAGTGAAAAACTCTTACATTCATTTTTCACTTCTGTAAGGCCTACCTCTCCCAAAGGATAACACTGGAGTAACCTTATTACATTTTAGAAGTGCAATTTCGAAATGGGGATAGGTTATTAGTTCATGTTTGGTGTCTCTGGAATTGGAATTTAAAATCCTGATTTATGGTGAAGTCAGACTTTAGATTGCAAATTTGAAAATCTCACTTTTAAAAAGTTAGCATTTTCCTGTTCTAGCTATTTAGTGCCCCTAGCCTGTCTCTGGTCACATGACTGGGTGCTGCTGATAGTTGAGCTTTGTGTAGTTCTCTTAGAAAGCTGCACATAATATGGAGCTTAGGTGTGCCTGGATGGCCATCACTGACAGGATGGGAGGGAGAAGTTAGGCACAGCCACACTTGAATAGTTGTGTCCTGCCTCCATGCAAAGGGCTGCATACCTCCTGTAGTTAGTCTGGAGCCAGGGCAGGGAAGGACGGATGGCCGGGATTTAAGTAAAGTGGGAAACCTCTAAAAGCTTCTCCTGCACTTCAAAGGCACAACTATATATAAATACTGGATCTCAGACACCAACTCTTTAGTTCCAGGAAGAAGGATTCAGTGCTGCATAAAGTGCTGCATGTCTGATGGACTGCTGCTCTGAAGGAGCTACTGCCCTGCTGTGCTGACCTGCTGCCCTCTTGCCTCGGTAAGAAGAACTGGACCTGCAACCTCATCTAGAACCCAGGACCCCATAGTCACTTGAAGGGCTAAATCTGCTGGCTTCCTGATCTGAGCTTCAGGTACATAAAAGGCTCCCCAACCAGCTCCAAAGTGGTGCCTTTAGGTCCTGGATCCTTGTTGTGGTTCAACAAACTTAAGTCCAGTTTTGGGCTCTTTGCCACTGCGAACAGACCCGTTTGCAGTGAGATTGCACCACTCGCACTGAAAATTGGTTCAAAGCACCACCATCCCATCTCTTCGCACTGCAGCATCGAATGCTCACAGAGGACCGCCAACAGGAAGCATGCCGATCTTCGATTCCTGCCCTGCGCTTTGTGCCACGCCAACAACCTCCTGCAACGCTCTCCTTGTTCCTCATGGCTCTCTCAAATGTGAACAGACTCTTGGCACAAAACTTGAGAAGGTAAAACTTCAGTGGGACTAATCTAGGACTGTTTCTGACCTGAGCTCCACCATGATCAGCCTGAACTTTTGAATTTGACTAGGTCTAGCATGACCAGATAGCCAGGGTTGGCTCTGTGCATTTGGGTGCTATTTTATACTTTATCCATTACAAATTCATAACTCTACTTTTGCTGAGTGGATTTTTGTCATTTTTGGCTGTTTTTATTCATTAAATTGCGCGCTATGTGAGATCCATTTGTGGTGTGTTTCCACTGTTTTAAGTGTTGCAGAAGTACATTGCTTCTGAGTTAAGCCTGGCTGCTCTGTGCCAAGCTACCCAAGGTACCCAAGGGTTGAGCCCAGACTAATTTAGGGTTTGCACGTGACTCCACCCTGAAGAGTATTGTGGTTGCTGCTTGAGAAGGGCTTCACCCCTCTCAACCTGTAGCCCCATTTCTTATGCTTTTGAACTGGGGATTGCCTCTGGAAATCCTTAGGAAGTCTTAATTTACAACATTCAGGTTTACCCCATTCACAGATGCACTCTATGATGCCTTTATTATGGTTCATAGCAGTCTTTTTTTAGCCTGCTGCCTTTAGTTGACCAATTTTGTTTTGGGGCGATTGAGTTCCATGTTCATCCCCTTCATACTTCAGGATCTTCAGTGCCTTCATGCAAAAACAGGGCAAGTCATCAGTAACAGTGTACTGGAAGAGAGCCACTGTCTTGAATAGCGAGTCAAATCCAGTAACTCATTGTGACGACATAGCAACAGTTGTTAATAAAACCTGTTACTTACAGTTGCTATGTCATAAAGGGATTCCAGGCAAATCTGGATGGGCTCTCTAAGACCATGTCAGAGTAGCACTGGAAAACATTGACCAGTGTCTGCAGCAGAGGGAAGGCACAGATAGCAGTGGCAGTGGTTGGCAGTAAGCAATGTATTTTTCTATTTAATTGGGGACATGGCGGGAAGGCTATGTTATGTATAGCTCTCCCATTACTCCTCTGCCTCTACATAACTGTTCAAAGTGGAGGCATGTGATTTTGGGGGCCATACATAACATAAGATTATAGATGACTAAAAAGTGGGTTACGGGATGTCTTTCACCTTGAGGTTCTGAGTAACATCATAGCCAACTCGAGCTGCGATCACATTGTCTATTTCTTGTAACGCAAACCCTTTAGTGAAAAACCTCGTAATCCACAGTTACCCATTTATAATTCTATATGTTAATGTGCATCACTGTAGATATGTTGCCTCCTTTTCCGTGAATGCCATTATTTTCAAGCTTTGGAAAGGAGCTAAAAAGCCAGACCTATTGACTTTGTGAATGCTAATGTATCACTGAACCATAGACCGATTGTACAAGTAAGACATAAAACTGCCAATTAAACAGCACGACCATAATGAGTGCACACTGCCAGATCTGAACACACCACCTGAAGGCCCACAATCAAGAAACAATGGCTTCTGTGTCTGTCTTTCATTACATGCCCAGCCACCAATTCTGGTTTATGTTGCTTTCTATTTTATGAAAGTAAAAACGTGACAATGTACTGATAAGCCACCATCATAAAGTGGTAAAGGAATGTCAGGACTTTCTGTAACCGTGATAGCTTTAATGCTGAACATATGTCTCCATGGCCCTAATCACCTTGTCGAGTTAAAGTGTATATTCAGCTTCATTTACATGACACATGATCTAATGTCGGGGAACAACAATACCATTGTAGCACTAATTGAAGGCTCAGAGCCCAGAGCCAGGAGAAACCACAGGGCTGATTGCTGCGGGTCCCAGGGACGGAGATTTATTCCCACACCTGCAGCCGGTCCATAACACTAACATTGTTACCCACATCTGGCTCTAATCAGCAGAGAGGCCTTGATATGCTGCTTCTGTGGCACATAAATTTAGCATTACACTCATTTTAAAGACCCCTTCTTTCAGTTTCTTAAGGACAAGATAGATTCATGGCTCCACGGAGTCTAACAAAGTAGAAACCACAAGCAGAGTAAGTTACTGCCAGACATTACCCACCATGCATGCCACTTAAATAATGGCGTTTTACATTCACTCCTGGCTACCGAAGGGCTGCAAAGTGATACCATGTTTACAGTAACAATATACAAATTCAGACATTTCTCCGCGGACTTGCCGCTTATTTGATTTGCAAAACAGGCAATAAACGAAAGTACAGTTCAGGTAAATAGAAACTTCCATGTCGCATGGGATAACCTGTTGCTTTTTAAAGTACCAGTGACAAACTGTGCTCAGGTTATATTGTGCATGCCTAGAATGCGTCTTGAGAAGTCTGTCCACTGTAAGCAGCCTTATATTATCTCCCTAAATACTGCTGGTGCTTGCAGGATTCATGAGGGACCACTTCCTTTTGTTAATGTGAAAAGTAGTTGTGAGCGCTAAGAGACACAGCTGCAGGAGGTGTTCATTACAACAACATATTTTTAAAAGTTTGCGATAAGACACCACTACAACTTTCCAAATATAGTTTGATGGTAGTACAAAGAATTTCAGCTGCTTTGCAACAAAACATGAGGGACCCCTTGCAAAGTACATAGGTTCCCTCCTGCCCCTCCCAACACCACACCCCCCAGGACCCAGTCAGGTGCTCTCATGCACAGTGCTGGCTGTGCTGAGGGGGTCCCCAGGAGCTTGGCCCCCCCCCGCACCACCAGGGCAGCGGGGGCTTATGTTACGTCACTGTGCACAGTTTTGTGTAGTTTAAGTTGGTTTTCTCTAGAAATCATACATTGTTTTCCTAAATCTAACTAATCTCAATCCTTTTATTTTTTTCTTTGAAAAAGAAAATCTATATGTGTATATATATACATATATATATATATATATATATATATACATACTACCTACTAGCGGTCAACAGTAGGTAGTCATAGTTAGGACCATGTTTCCATTGGAAAAGCATTTTTTGACTTGCCTACATTTTTGGCACCTTATGAAGAATCTTCACAAAATGTTCCCCAAAAGAGGGTTGCAGTGATTCTAGTTGCGCATGGAAAGTTTCAGGGTGATCCGTCAAGCGGGGGCTGAAAAAAAGGGGGCCCCAAAAAACATTGCGTTTCCCTTGTTAACTTCCATAGGATTCTTTAGATACCACTACAGGCTGAACCACTGTACGGCATTACACCAAATTTGAAAGAAAACTAGCTCTCGGTATGTACATCATGCTTTTGCTTATTTCGAGTAAATCTGTTGAGTAGTTTTCCAGAAATTTAGGGACATTCACATTTGTATATCTCTAACTGTGAAGTATTCACAAATGAAGATGAGCTTGTGCAGGGAAATATATAGCTCTGATTGGACGCCAACACTCAGCTTGAGCCGAGTCCCAGAAAATAAGTAAAAAGAAAATAAAAGTGGCAAGGGTAGGGACACCCTGACCCCTTAGCACTGGTGGGGGGGTCCCAAAGGGGCCACTTCCAGAGCAAATAAAAAAATGTGAATTTTTTTTTTGCCATGAGTTCACGAGATTCATAAATTCACGGCAAAACTATTTTTAAAAAACCAAGCACGGGCTCCCGCGCTTTTTTTTTATAGGCCCCCGGGGGCTCAGGTCCCAGGGGCAATAAACAATTTGTGTGGGGCAACCTCCAGGACCCTCCACAGCTCCGGGAACCACCCCTTACCCGGAGCTTTTATTTTTTTTATGTGGGGTTTGGCCGCACGCTGCCTTAGGGACTGCCACCTCCCCAGAGCTTTCTTTTAAAATATAAGTGGAGGCCTGTGGCCCCCCACTGCCCTGGGGACCACCAACTCCTCAGGGCTTCTTATTAATACATGCTCAGGGCATGTATTAAATCAGTGGTTTCCAATCTGTGCGCCATGGCACCCTGGTGTGCCATCAAAACTAGTCAGCGGTGCCATGCACTAAGCACACAGGTTGGGAACCACTAATGCACAAACATACACACAGCTGCTAACAAACACATGATTACAAACTCACATCCATAGCGCTTCCACAGGAGAGGTAGGGAGTAACTTAGTATTGGTAGATAATTAATGCAAAATCATTGAAAAGCCTGTCAAGGTCCACAACTCTTGCACATATCATGCAGGTTACCCCCACCCCAGATTTGACTTTGCCAGAGACAAAGGGAAAATAATTAACGTCAATAGCCAGGCTATATAACATAATTTAGAGTTAAGCAAGGTGAAAACACGAGCAGTTTCTGTCTCAGCATAGCAGAGCCCTGGAAAGCAAATGCGTTCATTACGTTTGTTTCTCTATCTGTGCACATGGGCCTCACTGGCCCGGGATTACTGTATCAACATCAGGACCCGGTAGTTAGTTCAGAATATGTACACATGCAGAAATATTCCCACAGATTCTTGGTCTATATTAAAAATTTGAAAGAAGTTGTAACAAGCAAAGGAAATACATACCTCGGTCTTTCTCAGGAGTACAAATACCTGTTACACGCTACGTCTGTTACTGAAGTTGTGGTTCACAAAGCTCCCTCCGTTTGCTGGAAAGAAGTTGTTTGTGCTGGTTCATACAAAATGCACAGACACAAACACCGGCCTGGGTTACTGCTTTAATTCTTTCATATTTTCAAAAGACTTTCAGTGTTCCTTTACCACAAAGAAGAGCCCCAGCCAGCTTTGGGGATTTTAAAATGCGACATGCAAAAATGTATACTGCTATGTTGTGTAAATATGTGAAAGGATTCCAGGAGGCTGCACGGATATGTACTATTGAGTCGAAAGCAATGCCTTCTTCTTGAGCATGCTGCTCCCATTTTCATTGCAGTTCTAGAACAGAAATATGTTAAACAACCTTACCTCTTTGAGAACACCGTGTCCCTCCAATCAGTCATTGACACTGCATGAGGTTCTGCAGTGGCTAGGATAGGATTACATCTATGATTATAATACCTTCATCAGCTTCATCCCAACTGTTTTCAGGGAGAAAAATTGAAGTATTCCCAAGCCAGGCTTACACCCACCAAAAAATAGTAACACAATGGGGAGCCGTGGCTAACCGCCTATATGTCAAGGGAGCTGCAGGCCAAAAAAGTTTGGGAACCACTGTATTAAATAAATGCTGGGGGCCTGGGCCCCTGCACACCAGGGACCACCACTGCATGGGCAAAGTGTAAAAAAAAAACAGAAAGAGGGCCTTTGGAACCCGCGAGCCATGGGACCACCACCCTCTGAGGCCATTCCCATTGGAGGGGGGTCACGCGGCCCCCCTCTCTTGGAGCTTCTGATGACCCTGGGGACCGCCACCACCCGGGGCCGGCTCCTGCTATGTAATGGGAGGCCCACCCGGGGACATAGCCATTTTACTGTGGATTGGCTGCAGACAAGCCACAGCATACACTCTGCTGTTTGACAGCGGGACTTTTAAAGCAGGCTCTGCTATCAGAGCTTTCATCTCTGTCCCCTGCATGCGTGCAGGGGAAAGAGATGAAATGTCAAAGCAGCTCTATGCTTTCTGAAGCAATGGCACTGCAGGGGAAACCTTAAGGCTTCCCCTGCAGTGCCAGGTAGCCCATTAAGGATGTTTTATTTTGTTTAATTAAAAAAAAAAAAAAAAATTATTAAAATATAAATATATGGATCGCAAGGGAGCCTTAAGGCTTCCCCCGCAGTGCGAGATAGCCCCTAAAGCACTTTTGATTAATTTTCTTTTTTCTTTGAAATAAATAATACAAAGGCCCATAAAGGGACAGGAAAAAAAAAGAATAAAAAGAAACCCCCATAGCTCAATGTGAAGGCCCCATAGCTGGACTGATTCCAATTTTTTTTAAATAAAAAAATATTATTATATTTTTTTTAAAAACAAATACATTTTTTATTTTAAATTGGAGACAAATAACTCATCAAAGCTTTAACAACTCTATTTCTAGCCCTCTCTTTTTTTGTCTCTCTTTCAATCAATTCTCCCACTCACACAACCACTCACACACTTATGAACCCACTCACAGACCCACTCAGATTCTCACGCACTCACTCACACCCTGATGCACCCACTCACAGACCCGTGCACATACTAACGTACCCACTAAATCACTGATGTACGCACTCTCACACCCATGCTTAACCCCAGATACAGCCTCTCACACCTTTTTTCACACCCACATAGGCCGTGGCTAACTTTGGCCGAGCATGTGCAAAGGGCCATGTACAACAATGGGTTGGGTTGTTAGGGGGGGTTGGCTGCAGGGACTGGCTGTTTATTGCAAATGTTTCATTGAGAGTATGAAAGATGGTATAGAATGTGTCATCAATGATATAATATGTAGAGAAACTGTGCATGGTGAAGGTGCGAGTTATAGTTACCTTAGGACGCAAGTTTTAGTTACTTGAAAGAACTCTAACTATAACTGCTGAACTTCTATGATTTGTACCAGGAAAGTAGGAACCTAACTATAATGTTTTATACAGTACCTACTGCTCCCAAAAAGTCTATAAAAAGACTTGAGAGCTGGCTCAACAGTATTTCCTTTTTTACCAGTCTGATATGAATTTGTCTCCACTCTGCAATCAATCAATCAATCAATCAGTTTTTGGAAAGCATGGCTACTCACCCGTGAGGGTCCCAAGGCACAGGAGGTGGGGGGAAGGGTGCATCCTCATCTGACCAGCCACGCTTGAGGTTCTTCCTGAAGATGGTGAGCTAGGGTCTTTATCTGAGGTCTAGAGGAAGGTTGCTCCAGCTCTTTGCTGCGATGCAGGTGAAGGATCATCCTCTGGTGGTGGTTTTTTGAATGTGAGGGATAGTAGCCAGAGACAGTTGAGCAAAGCGGAGGGATCTGGCGGGGGTGTGGAAGGAGACGCAGTGGTTCAGCTATGCTGCTCCGATGTATATGGCTTTGTACATGTGGATGAGTAGTTTGAAGGTTATTTGTTTCTCTATTGGGAGCCATTGGAGGGTTCTCAGGTGTTGGGAGATATGTTCATGACATGGGAGGATAAGGACAAATCTGGCGGCAATGTTCTGGATGAGTTGCAGCTTTTTTATGTGTCTTGTTGTGGTGCCGGCATAGAGAGTATTGCTGTAGTCAAGCTTGCTTGTGACTAAGGCGTGGGTGATTGTCCTCCGGCAGTCTGCTGGGATCCATTTGAAAATTTCTGGGGTTGGCGGAGGGTGTGCAAGGAGGAGGTGACTGATTTTACCTGTCGGGTCATATATAGGGAGGAGTCAAGGATGATGGCTAGGTTGCGGGCGTGCTCAGTTGGTGAAGGCGGGGTGCTGAGAGATGTTGGCCACCAGGACTCATCCCATGCTGAGGTGGCATTTCCAAAGATGATGAGCTCTGTCTTGTCAGAGTTGAGCTTGAGGCAGCTTTCCCTTATCCAGGTGGCAACAGCTTCCATTACCGAGTGGAAATTCCTTTTGGCTGTGTCTGGATCTTCGGTGAGGGAAATGATGACTTGTGTGCAATCCAATGCATGGCTCCAAGTAAGGGATTAAGAAGAAAGTTAGCAAGTCCCTAAGCCACTGGTAAGCCACCAGCTCACAAAAATCAAAGGTGGCAGGAGAAAACTCAAACAGAGATACAATTTAGTTAGAACACATACAAACATTCTGTACATTGACACAGTGAGAGCATGCCTTAGATGTTACAATTAAAGGTTTATGGAAGGCTGTTCTTCATTTTAAAATCATTCATTTTAGGTGCAGATTATGCTGGTGCAGTCAATGAGGAGTTGGTGCAATGCAGACTGCTTTGCTTAATTTGCCTATTGTTACTGGATACCAGTCCACAGGTCCTTACTTCCACTCCATGGTTGATAACCTGTCCATCCTTCTTGCTCTGGCCTGCCAGCACAGTGTGTCGGCTATGACATGTCTAAGATTCAGGCAGCTACATCTACACCACCAAACACTAAGCAACCATTCACCTAAATGATCTGCAATTTCAACCTTGCTACGAGCCACTTTAGTCTCCTTAGGCACCATCATCTTTGTGAATAGTCTCAATCTGGGTACAAACAGACTGATACGTTCAGGTAGGAGTGCACTGTTGGATAGGAATGTGAGATGGAGTCATGCTTCTCTGACACTACGGCCCTCATTACGACTTTGGCGGTCTTGCAAAAAACACCACCGAAGCCGCGGGTGCCACAATACCGCCAGTGCTGGCGGTATTGGTGGCATCCTATTTAGACATTTCTGCTGGCCCAGCGGATGGAAACAGCATTTCCATCCGCTGGCCCAGCGGAAAAGGCACATCAACATTGCAGCCGGCTCATAATAGAGCCGGCGGCAATATTGATGTGCAGAGGGTGCAGCAGCACCCGTCGCACATTTCACTGCCCGCGTGATGGGGCTGTGCCTGGGAGCCCCTGCCCATGCCAAGTGCAGGGGCAGTGCAGGGGCCCCCAGAGGCACCCTTAGTCCCCCTTACCACCATCCTTTCCATGGCAGTGTTTACTGCTTGCAGCTCTGCCCTGGGGATTATGACCAGCTGGCGGAAGCCTAGCAGTATAGTGGAGGGGCCGGCGGTATGGCTGTGGCTAATGTGCCATGGTCATAATATACTAGCGGATCACCGCCAGCCTGTTGGCGGTGTTACCACCAGTGTTCCGCCGGTTGCCAGGGTTCTAATGACCCCCTACATGTAGGTATTGTTTTTGATTTCTTTGATTCACCCGCCGTCATCAAATAGCAAATAAAGAGTGATTATAGTTCATGGTTTGCAGTGGGTGTCTAATTCAACAGAACACTTGTCTTCTTGATTGTGTATTGCTATGATTGTACCTTTCTCTTATTAAATACCCAGTCAGCCCCAGTGAAGACAGCTACTCATGTATATTTTCACATTTAATATTTAGATTTCCCTATTTTTGAACTTCAATTCAGAAGAGGGATCGTCTTCATGGACTCTCTGTATTGACTAGAGCACAGATAAATGAGGAACTGAAGAAAAGCTCCATTCTTGATAAGACCTCAGCACTTCCAGTCCTGTAAACATAAGAATGGGTCGCACACACCATTAGGCCAGCACATCACTTACAGGTGCAGTTAATGGCTTAAATGGAACTTTCTTTGTTTCTAGTCTTGCTTTGGATTATAGACCATGTAGTTGTGTATCATACAATTATTTTTTTCCAACCTCACTACGGCCCTTATTATGACTTCAACAGACTTCTCAGAAGACCGCTGAAGCCACAGGTGCCAGAAGACCGCCAGTGCTGGCTGTCTTCCGACCACCATATTACGAGCACTGAAGGATTTCTGCCACTATTTGGACAGAAATCCTTGAGTAGTTGTGCTGGCGGTTGGAGGTGCCTGAGCGATTCCACCACCTGCCCCGCCCTGCCAATAGGACTCTGCAAGCCGTATTACAATCTGTAATATGGCCTGGCAGTGTCCTGCTGGCAGCGTGATGCCGGCAGAGGAAGCACCTGTTCCCGTTCCCTGGCGGACTACCACCTCGCCGGACAAGGTAAGTTGATCGTCCGACAGGTAAGGGGGGTGAGAGGGTGAAGGGTGCTGTGTGTGCATCTGTGAATGGGTGTTTTCTGCGTGTGTGAATGTAAGTGTGTATGCATGTGTGTATGCGTGTGTTAACGGGTGTTTGAATGTGTGTGTGTATGCTTGTGTGTATGCATATGTAAATGGGTGAATGAGTGTATAATTGATGAAGTGAGTGCATGTTGGAATGTTTGTGTGAATGCGAGTATGGATACGTGTGAGTGAATACATGCATGGATGCATGTGAGTGAATGTGTGTATGTAAGTGTAGGTTAATGAGTGTATGCGGAGTGCGTGTGGGTGTGTGTGTGCGTGTATGTGGGGAGGGTGTGGGGGTGGGGGGTGCTGTTCTGGAAGTGGGGTGCTGTTCTGGAGGGGAGTGGGGAGGCAGGTGCTGGTATGGAAGGGAGGGATGAGGGGGTATTGGGTTTGCAGGGTAGGGTTGGGGGAGTCGTCTGCTGGTGACAGGAAAGAGATTTCCTGTCACTGGTAGTCTTTCCACCATGGTTTTTGTGGTGGTGCTACTGCCATGGAAACCCTGGCGGAAGGCCGACTCTTTATACCGATGGCGGTCTTCAGTGGACCACCGGGTCGGAGATGCTAATCTCCAGCCCAGCTGTCCAACCGCCGTGGCAGTATAAGCGGGGATGTGGCGGGTTGGCAGAAGCCAACCGGCCACACTCATAATGTGGTCTTCGGACTGCCAGGGTCAAAATGAGGGCCTATATCTAGTATGTTGGCTCAGTAGCCTGTGCCAGTGAAGTACTACCATAGTACTACAACAAATGCTTTGACTGTTATTCTTGATATATATTTCACTCTTTTTAGAACTCTTCAAAGGAATATAACACAGCTAGTTTAAAAGCAGTGCAAATGTATTTTTTTCACAATATTGTCCTGTTCCTTTGTAAATAGGTTCTGCTGTCCTCATGACGTTTTGCACCACTGGATACTCAAGGAAATACTTAAGAAGCTTTTCTACACCTTTCACCATTATCTTCATTAGGGTTTGGATTTTTGGTCCAACCCACATATTAATAGACCAGGAACTCATCCACTATGTTTAACTGTTGTACTCTCTAGGTCTGTGTGAGTTTTACCAAGCTACATACACACTTATCTTAATTGCAGTCCTGCATTGTGTCTCGACTGAGAACATTTGAAACTTTTCACTTTCTTTATAGTGCTATTTGATGCAAATAGATAGTATTCTCTATAGTATTATCTAGGATTAAAAAGTTAATACCCCTTTTCTTAAATTAACTGTAAGTGGTCCGTGCTCTACTCTTACTATTCTATTGGAAGATTTGAATAAGTAGCTTGGGGGTGTAGGAGTCAGGAGTTCATTATTTGTATTGACGAGTGGCAGGCACTCCTATTTTTCTTAATTTCCCTCTCAGCTTCTTTTTGTGGGACAAGGCCCTGGTATAGGCCAGTAGGTGTGGCCTACTCCTAGCTACGATTTCTTGGGAAGGCTAAAGGAGGCTGCATAGTCTGTGGGCTTGGCCTGCTCTGAACTCTAAGAGAAGCTGAGAGTGGATGTGGCAGGCACCTCTCCACATGGCTTGCTCCTGGCTTTGAGAATGGTTTTGGTGGCTGCAAAAGCAATGATGGGTGCACCCTGATCTGGGTTCACGTCAATGAAAGGAGCTGCAGGAACCATCCTGGGAGGGAGCCAGGCATGCATGGTCTGCTGTCAGCACCTGTCTTCTGTCAGAGAGGCTGTAAGTGGGTATAGTAGTCATTATGGGCTAGATGCAACATAAAAAGCCTGCTTCCTCCACAAAAAGGAAAGGTCATATCAGGTTCTTTATTGTGGTGGACGAGTCTGCGGAGGTGGGAGGAGTGAGGCCCTTAAACTGGCAAATGCAGAAGACCTAGAACTTTGAAATAACTAATGAAACATTCTGGTTACAGACACATTTTGATGGCAGAGTATTATGAGGGTAATGTCCAGCATTTTATTGGAAGGTTAGAATCCTGCACTTGTTAACATATTATACTGTTTGTCTCTGATCCAGAGGCTGTATATCACAGTTAGCTACCTAGCTTGTTATTATCTGAGGTAATAACAATAGTCCTATAAACTTAATCCAAAAATTAATCAACTAAAATGAATATTATGACTTTTAACCAGTCTTCGTCCCTGTTAGTAGAAAACATGGAGAATACCTTCTAATGCAGTTGTTACTATGGTAACTCAAATATGGTCTGTATTTTATAAGTCAGTTGCCAAAGAAGTAATGTTATAGAATAAATGATGGAGCATGTGCCAGTGAAATTAGTTAGTAGGAATAGACTCATCTAATGGGCTGGCCTTCATAATGTGCACTTTTACTTATTTAGGACTGTGCCTATGTCTTAGTAACTATGCTTTTGTCTTTAAAATGCACAACATTAAAATCACAATTCATACAGCAACACAAGTTTTCCACTCAAGTTAGATGGCTGAGTGATCCACGATGTTATATAGTATATCTAATCAGTCATGATGGACTGACCTAATGTCATAATGAGAAAAAGGCTCCAGCTTATTTAAGTATTTTGAAGACAATGTGAAAGATTGGTTTTGGTCAAATTTGAAAAGTATGGGCCTAATTTAGAGTTTGTTTGACAGGTCACTCCATTGCAAATGTGACGGAGTACTCTGTCACCAACCTCTCAGTCTGCCCGTCTCATTTAGCTTTCTCCAATGGCCTGCAAGAGCAGGGGCCTTTGACGGAAGGACTTTACACTACCTGCCATATTTAGAGTAGATGATGTAGTGGCCTTTTTTCTGTCCACCAGGCAAAACCCAGCAGTGAAGGATAGAAGAAAACAATAAATGATCCTGATACTCTGGGAAAAAGCTCCTAGGGTATGGCGATCATTAGTTTTTTTAGCAGTCAGGCTTTACTTAGAGACAATGAGGGTCATTCTGACCCTGGCGGCCGGTGGCCGCCAGGGCCACCGACCACGGGAGCACCGCCGACAGGCTGGCGGTGCTCCAATGAGCATTCTGACCGCGGCGGTTCAGCCGCGGTCAGAAGCGGAAAGTCAGCGGTCTCCCGCTGACTTTCCGCTGCTCATTGGAATCCTCCATGGCTGCGGAGCGCGCTCCGCAGCCATGAGGATTCTGACCCCCCCTACCGCCATCCAGTTCATGGCGGGAAAGCCGCCATGAACAGGATGGCGGTAGGGGGGGTCGCGGGGCCCCTGGGGGCCCCTGCCGTGCCCATGCCAATGGCATGGGCACGGCAGGGGCCCCTGTAAGAGGGCCCCAAAATGTATTTCACTGTCTGCCTTGCAGACAGTGAAATACGCGACGGGTGCAGTAGCACCCGTCGCACCTTCCCACTCCGCCGGCTCGATTACGAGCCGGCATCCTCGTGGGAAGGTCGTTTTCCCCTGGGCTGGCGGGCGGTTTAACTGGAACCGCCCGCCAGCCCAGGGGAAAACTCGTAATACCCGCCGCGGTCTTTTGACCGCGGCGCGGTAATTTGGAGGGCGGGATCCTGGCGGGCGGCCTCCGCCGCCCGCCAGGGTCATAATGAGGCCCAATGTGTAAAATGTCTATACTGAACACAAACAGTAACAAAGTGAAAACACAACACAAAAGAAATTCCAAACTATTTTAGAAAACTAGACTAAATTCTAATAAATAAATTGATAATGGAACAAGAAAAGGCAGTATAACTAGAGAAATGCAGTTTCAAAGTTCTAGGGAAGGATAGCACCTAAAAGACCCAAGCGCCACTCACGGTCATCTGGTCACCTGGACATCTTATCCCCCTTTGTTTCATCATCTGGGAGGAATACCAAAAGGCCAAATTCCAAGTTATTCACAGCCATGTGACCCAGGACATGGGCAGCAGGCACCAAATGGTTAGGACAAGAAAATGACAACAGTCTAAAAGAGGCATTCTCAAAATTGTGACTTAAAATCTGACTTTACCATTAAAGAGGGTTTTAAATTACAATTACTTTCAGAGTAAACAAGTGTTCCTATCTGCTCCCAAACTCATGTTATGAGTTATTAAGTGTAATAAGGTAACTCAATGTTATCATCTGGGATACATAGGACTTGCAATAGTGAAAAACAACTTTAGAAGTTTTTCACCACCAGGACATTTAAAACTTAAACCCACATGTCTTACTTTTTAAATACAATGCACCCTGCCCTATGAGCCTTTAGGATTTACCTTAGGGTTACTTACATGTATTAACAAGCATTGGCAAAGCAAATAGGTTTCGCCTATGCACAGTCTATTGACTGTAAATTTATTGTCCATATTGCAGAACAGTTGATTGCTGTGCAACATGGCTTAATGTTTAAAAAAAGGGCTATGACATGGACAATGCTGGCCATGTCATATCGCTTTTCTTTCCTTCAGAGATGAAAAGACAGTGATTTGTGTACAAAGAGGCTAGCACTCTGTGGCTGGCGGTCTCTTGAGCCTAATCACTCTTGCTGTTTGGCATTGCTTTCTCTCTACGGGTATGATGAGGTCACTGACTTGTTCTGGCGGGCGAATACTTATTTGTCCAGCTCGGTCACAGAATGTCTCTCACTTTCCATTTATGGGGAACCAGTGGCATCTTGTGCAGCATCATATTAGGCAGTCTTTCTCTTTTGCACACAAACAAGGCACTTTGTGATAATCCAGCTGCACTAAAAGGTCCTCCTTTTAACCCACCTATTGCAAAGTTTGCCCACTTTCTCCCAAGCCAGGGAAACATTGTGACATTGCTGCGTAAATCAGTGTTTTATTACTGAGGTTTTTGAGCCGAGTTCACCACAAATATTCTTCTGTGGGCAGGTGTATGATTTCCTGTTGACTTACTTCTGCATTTCCAGTAGAAAGTTACACCATTTGTGAATTGCAGGTTTGAATCATAATATGTCTGTAAACTTCAGCAAACAGTCCTCCATGCTGGATCCATCGTACCAGGCCTTGAAAAGGCCAGTGTTCTGAGGAGGGTGGGGAGTGCATGATTTGCAGTAATAACACCTGGCATGCAGATCAGTAATTGGTAGGTCGTGCTTGTGTACACAAAAACTATTTTATTTAGCTTGAGTGACACTCTAGATCCATGCTGGGTGTGTTTGTGTGCTGGACCCATGTCTTCTTGCTTGGTATTTGCACAAGATAGCAGCGTCTCCCCCCAGTAGTTGGGTGTGAAATCCCTGCCTTGGGAAAATGGGAACAAATCCACAGATGGGGTCTCAGGTTGTGGTACGGTTTGCAGTGACGCATCTTGGCCTATGCCCAGATTGGGGAGCCAAGCTGCATGAGTTGTAGGTCATCTCCTCCCAGCTAGGTGTTGTCACCCTCAGTGCAACACTGCCCTATCGCTGCCAGTCCCCTAGTCCCACTCTGGACATCTCCCACTAGAATTTGCATGATCCCCATATTTCTAGAACCTCGAGATGCTGCACTCCTATTGGCTGAAAGGCATCAACGTTTTTAAGTAAAAACACAGCCGAGAGTTGGAGGAGGGAGGAGTGCCGATGGCATGCTTGTTCATAAAATACAAAAAAAGTACCTTCAGAGTGTACAGGTAACCAGTGGAAGGACAGTGGCCAGTAGCCAGTGGCCATTGACCGAAAGGAGTACTTGGTCCAAACTCCAGCAATGGCATGGATAGCAAAAGCAGAGCAGGAAGTGAAAGCAGACGTGTTGGCCAATGAAAAGCACATTAGATCGATGTTGTACTAAACCAATGGTAAGTTCAGGTATATATGGGGCAGGTTCTAAACATCTTTTAAGATTTTTTTTGTAACAAAAGACTTCGCAAGCATGGAGCACAAGGGCACGCCGTGCAGTTGAAACCTAAAAAAGAAGGTTTAGGCCTGGCAAAAGGTTTATTTTGCCAGGTTGGAATGGCAGTTTAAAACTGCACTACAAGCTGGCACAATGAGTAATATTTAATTTACGTGCCCTAGGTAGATGGAGTACCATTGACTAGGAACTTTCAAGCAAATGAAATGTTTCTAATTAGGTGTATACAAATTGTACTATGTTTAAAAGAAAAAGCACAAGTACTTTTGCACTGGCTAGCAGTGGTACCACAAAAACGAGTTTAGAGAAACAGTTGGGTGGAGGCAAAACCGGTTTGGGGGACTACTACCAAGGGTGGCAGGTCTAAGAGTTGAGTTATCATTTTTTATAAATGACCTTTGAAATATCCAGTGTATCTCAGAAAAAAGTTTTATTGAGAAGGCTTTGGAAATACCTAAAAGTGTGACTTTTCAGAATATTTTCAAAGGGTATTATTTTTTCAGCTGCTAATGGTATCATCTTTAGTAATTTGTGATTTAATACCAAACGTGTATGCACCGTCACAAACTATTACCGCTAGGACCACTTTCCAAAAACTCTTTGATATTTCTAATAAAGTGGATTAAGTTATAATAGAACGTGGACACGTTCCTTCAAATTGCATAACCAAATTATTCTTGCTGCTGCTGCGAATTGGAGCAGTTGAAATATCATTTTTGTATTTGACTGGAGCTTTAATACCCTTTCCAACTGGCATTAACCCATTTAATATTCAACTCACTCACATCAAAACAGTACAGAAGGATATGTCCTTTCCCTTGAAGGTACATATTCCTGATGGAGCTGAAAAAGTTCCATAAATCAATGAAGTAATTGCTATATAATGACCTATTGTTAGTTTGCGCGCCCAGAATGATGTCACTGGGGGGTAATGGAGCCACTGAATCAAAAACATGGCAGCTGTTTCTAATTTATTTGAGAGTCAGTTTGGACAGAAAATTAAATAAACACATAGACAAGCAGGACAAGGGCAAGTCCCTGCGTTAGTTTTATGATGTTTTAATTCAATCACTGAAGTCAGCAGGCAGTCGGTATTATGGTGCGGTCTCATTAATTGCCTGTCTCATATCTCACCCACACTGGCCGCGTTCAACTCATTTTAGGGCCCAGCACTTTATTTGAAGACCTATCTTAAAAGGCAGAGATTATAGCTCAGTCCCAGAAGATTTCAAACTTTTGAACACTGCTGCCTTCGAGCAAAAGAGCTCAGCAAGGGTTAATTGAATGTTAGTCTGCATTCTGTACATTTGCACACTACTCTGCTTCAACATCCTCTATCGGTTTCATGTTTTGCTTTTCACTTTAAATAAACAGTGTTTTAGGTTGATCTTGTAAAAATAAGTTTAATATAGATTTTGAAAACTGACCGTGTGTGTCTCAATGATTTTTTGTACAAATCAGTTGCATTATGGCTAGAAAATTGAACTCGCAGTAATCAGAGAAGCCAAGCAAATGACATTCTTGGGCACTAACTTTAATCTGCATGTTCTCTGTTTGCCTTATTCTGACACGCATGATTGTTGTTTCCACTTGTGTTCTTATATATGTCACCGTGTGCCTGCATGCTTTAATTTGACAAAAAACAGACATAGTTGGATGCCTGCTATCTTCGTTTGGAGGACTGCACTGGTGTGTTTTACCTTAAGAATTGTGAAAAATAATGGTGATACACGCAGAGACACGAACAGCTTTAGCCAAACCAAACACAAATTCGGTATTCTACTGTATCCCCTGTAAATATCATTTACTTCTAAACCTTAAAATTTGCCACGTTTTTGTTAAAATGTTAGACATGACTAAAGGTAATGTGGAGTCATGAGTCCAAAGCAATTAGTAGCAGATTTAAGAAAAGTGGTGCTTCACCCAGTGCAGTGTCGCTTTTTTTGCGCCTCTTAGCGTCCCCCTACTGACACCATGTGGGTGCAGTACTTAAAATATGGTGCACCATGGTGCAGAGTAGGGGGCAATAGCGTCAACATTTTTGACACTACATGTTGGAAACGGTCTCTCTGAAGGATCACCCTCAAACATTTTGCCTTCCTCCTCTTCTTTTTCTGACCTCATTTTTGCTGGCTTTAGGACTCTGGACACTTTACCACTGCTATTCAGTGCTAAAGTGCATGTGCTCTCCCTAAAAACATGGTAACATTGGCTCATACCCAATTGGCATATCACATTTACTTGTAAGTCCCTAGTAAAGTGTGCAACGTGTGCAACATGTGCCCAGGGCCTGTAAATTGATTGCTACTAGTGACCCTGCAGCACTGGTTGTGCCACCCACATAATTAGTCCCTTAAACATGTCTCAGGCCTGCCATTGCAAGGCATGTGTGTGCAGTTTCACTGCCACTTCGACTTCGCTTTTGAAAGTACTTACCAAGCTCTAAAATCCTCTTTTTGTACATATAAGTCATCCCTAAGGTAGGCCCTAGGTAATCCACAGGGCAGGGTGCTCTAGGTAAAAGGCAGGACATGTACATGTGTGTTTTATATGTCCTGGTAGTGAAAAACTCCTAAATTCATTTTCCACTACTGTGAGGCCTGCCCCTTTCCTAGGATAGCATTAGGCCTACCCTCATATACTGTTTGAGTGGTAGATTCTGATCAGAAAGGGGTAGCCAGGTCATATTTAGTATGTCCAGAATGGTAATAGAAAATCCTGCTTATTGGTGAGGTTGAATTTTATATTACTATTTTAGAAATGCCACGTTTAGAAAGTGAGCATTTATCTGCACTTAAAATCCATCAGTCACACCTGCTCTCATCTGCATACTGAATGGGTCTTCCTGGGATGGAAGAGTTGAGGGCCTGACACTTACATTTCAAAAGCTAGTGGCCTGCCCTCACACAATGGACTGCCAAACCCCCTACTGGGACCCTGGCAGACAGACCTGTACTGAAAGGGGACAATGTGCACTTCAAAACCACTCTTTGAAGTCTCCCCCATTTCAAAGGCATTTTTGAGTATATAAACTGGGTCGCTGGCACTACCAACGCAGACACTTCTAGACCTAAACCTGCAACCTGTCAAGAGGAACTGCCTGGCTGCCCAAAGGACTCATCAGGCTGCTTTGCTGAGAATGCCTGCTGCCCTGCTGTTGTCCTGCTGCATTGCTGCCCTCTGACTTTGCTGAGAAGTGCTCTCCAAGGGCTTGGATTGAGCTTGCTTTCTGTATTTGAAGTCTCAGTGCCAAAAAGACTTAGGCCCTCACTACGACCCTGGCGGTTGATGGAGAAGTGGCGGTTATACCGCCAACAGGCTGGCGGTAAAAAATTTGGAATTATGACCATGGCGGTTACAGCCATGGTCATCCGCCACTTCTCCGATCAGACCGCCATGGCGGAGACAACAGCTGGGCTGGAGACTTGGGTCTCCAGCCCGGCGGTCGTCACACTACCACCGGTGGGATCATGACCCGGCTCACCGCAATAGATTTTATGGGGTTTAAGCACTATCAGTGCCAGGGAATTCCTTCCCTGGCACTGAAAGAGGTCTTGCCCACCCCCCACCCCCACCCCGAGTCCGTCCCCGACACCCCCCACCCTCCTGCCTCCCCCCAAAGGTGGCAGGACCCCCCTCCCCACCCCTACCTCCGACATCACAACACAGACACACACCTGACACGCATGCAGACACCACCAACACACATTCCCGCACACACATGAACAAACATGCCAACAGACACACACAGTCATACACGCACACCCGCATTCAGATATACACGCACACATCCATACAGACAGACACGCACACATTTACCAATCACACTACACCCCCTGCGTGCATACACGCACTCACACACCCCCTCTACATACTCACACGCACACCACCATGCACGCACAAAACACACAACACCCCCCCCCACCCCTCTCCCCTAACGGACGATCAACTTACCTTGTCCGTTGATCTTCTGGGAGGGGACGGGATCCATGGGGGCTGCTCCGCCGCCAGCACCCCGTCAACAGAAGACCGCCACGGCGAATCACGTAACGTGATTCGGTGGGCGGTGTTCTGTTGATAGGGCGGTGGAGGTGGAGCAACCTCCACTTCCCCGCCGACCGCCAGGGATGGAGGGCTACCAGCAGTCATAATTCGCTGAGCGGAAAACCGGCGGTCTTCAGCACGGCGGTCCCTCAGCGGTCTTGTGAAAAGACCGCCGAGGTTGAAATGACCCCCTTAATCTCTTCAGGAAACTCCTTGTGCATGAAAATCAACTCACAGCCTTCCAGAAACGCCGCACAGCATTCTTGCCCTGGTATTATTTACCATGTACATTTTAAGCATGTTCACAGAATTGGATCTCATAAATGCACATATTCTAAATTAAGGGGGAGGCCGCCTTACTCACATCCTATACGCTGATGATTTGCTCTTGATGCACATGACCCCTTGTAGGATTGCAATGACTTCTAGATGTTCTATCAGGCGTCACAAAGTGACACAACCTTGAAATCAATGATAGAAAAACTAAAGCTGTGAAATTTAGCAATGAATTTAAATACACAATGATCATGGATTATAGATGAGTTCCAGTTATTTATTGAATCAAAATATAAATACCTAGGGATGGTATTTGATTCAAGAGGCACTTTTGCTCCACACATACACACAATCAAATCTAAAGCCACCTTCCTGAGATCAGGATTTCATATACTCCCTAGATCACTGAAAGAAACCATTTGAGAGACACTACAGAACACCATAGCGGTAAAGTTGTTTCCATCCATTATGTATGGCTGTAAGGTAATGGTAGGGAAGAAGGTGGCAAGGCTGTTAGATCTGCTAATTGCAAAAAGCCTATTGGAGCGTCTTTAGGCTCCCAAATTATACATCCCAGGCACAATTGTTCCTAGAGCTGGGTCTAATAAAACAATCATTTGCCATAAAATGTTCTTTTCTAAAAATGTGCCACAGATTTGGACTGACAGAGGACAAATTCATTAGCTGCATACATCTGGCTTGAAATAAGCAGAACACAGTCAATATTCAGACATTGCTTAGGCAATGCTCTGCAGGTGCTGCAAGCCTCTGACTTACGGATCACTAGGGCATTAACTGGTGAGTTAAATAATCATTTCTATAAACCCACCAGATTTCTTTCCTTGCAAGAAGAGAAACCAACTCTTGTGAAGCGAGCCCATGCTGGCAAATGATTAATACCTATACGTTTCTAAAACCACAGTCCTACTTCGACTTTGGATTCCCATTTCATAGCAAGCTTAAGCTTATGTGTCTCTTTCTAGGAACCCAACCAACTCCATACCAATTTCCCACATGGTTAAAATCTGCCAAGACAGATTGTAGACTCTGTGGTTCTGGAGAAGGAGATCCTAATGCATGTTCTTTGCAGCTGCCTAGCAATGTTGCTTGACCATAGAAGGATGCTCCCTGGTGCTTTCAATTAGGCCACCATTTGATCATGTAGGCAATGTCTTATGGCTGCACTCAATCCAAATCATACACACCAAAACATTAAGGTGGTAAGGTTCCTAGAGATATCCATACCAAGAACAAACACCAGCATAGGGAAATAACAAAATACGTAGGGCCTATGAAACATTGGCATATAGTTAGACACTGGTAGCTATTAAAAGCAATGGCAGTTTAGCAAAATTTGCAAAGTAGCTGGTACAGACCTGTCCATTATACCTGGAAATTGATAGCAATATGGCAGCTTTTGGTCTACTCCATGCCAGGAGGCTGACAGTGGATCTGTGGTCAGTAAGGGTTGTTGTGGTTGGGCATTGACACTTTAACAACTTTTTGCACATCTGCGCCTGGGCACTCCACTTTAATAAATCTGGTAGAGGTAGGCCCATGCCCAATTATCAGTGTTGGAGGCTGAGGGCTGTACTGTGATCAACATAGGACGCTGCGGCTGAGCGCTGACACTCTAATAAACTTTGCGCAGCCATGACCATGGCCGAGCACTGAAACTTTAATATACTTTCTGCAGCCAAGCCCACAATTAATTATCTTTTGAGAATATGTTGTATTTTAATTTGCATTTTCTGATTTTTTCATACATGTAAATGAGTAATTATTGTGCATTTGACCACAGACTTTTTGCATATTCCTAATTTTCTCATTGTCTTATTGTTTGAAGGTGTAATGGTTTTAATTGACTATGCATTCTAGAAAAAACTTGAACTTGAATTGTAGCTGCCTTTTAAAATATAAATTAGCCAATCATGCACTTGCTTGTTATCGCTATGTACCATGCTGTACCACTAATTTACTGTGGTATACTGTGACACAAGATAGCACTAGGTGACACATTTGGGAGTCTATAGCACTACCTTTGCAATGAGCATAATGTCACATGGACAATGCAATACTTACATAACATTTACAAAACTACACAAAGCTACCATACATCACCCTGCTTTGATTAGTACCTGTACAGAAATGTAATGCAGCTCAAGATGCTTCCTAGTGTTACTCTGCACACCATAATCTACACCCCTCCAAAATTTCAACTACATCTGTACCCCAGTACACTGTACAGCATTACACTATACAATATTCAACTCTATGCTATTCCACAGTATGATACTACAGTGTACACCACTCCACTGTATGCAACTCCAATTTATGCAACTCCACTATACGTTATTCCACTGTATGCCACTCCACTGTACACTATTCCACTATGTGCCACTCCACTCTACAACACTCTACTCTGTGCTATTTCATTTTACAGCACTGCAAAGCATGCTACTCCACTATTTGCTATTCCAGCCTACCTCACTCCACTGTATGCCACTGCAGTATTCGCACCTCCACTGTATGCAGCTCCACTGTATGCACTACACTGAATGCCAACTGAGTCTATGCCACTCCTCTGTGTCTCACTCCACTGTATGCTACTCAACTATTCGTTTGTCCTCTCTACGCCACTCCATTGGGCACCGCAGCACTATTCCACGTATGGCACTCAATTGTATGCCCCCTCAATTGTACGCAAAACCACTCTTTAACACTCCATTTCATGCTATTCCACTGCATACCGCTCCCTTGTACACCATTCCACCATATGACATTTCAGTTTATCAAACTGCACTAAATACTACTCCACTGTATGATAGTCCACTGTGCACTAATTCACTGTACACTTATCCACTGTACTCCAATCCACTGAACGCTGTTCCAGTGAATAGCACTCCACTAAACAACACTCCAGTATACGTTATTCCATTTTCTGCCAACCCACTTTCCTATACTCAACTGTATGCTGTTAGACTGCATGGTATTCCACTGTATGCTATTTCACTATGTGCTACTCCACTCTATAATACTCCACTTCATGCCACTACAATGTATGCTACTTTGTGCGGCTCCACCGTATGACTCTGCTTCTCTCTCTAGAACTGCACTCTATAAAACTATACTGCGTTTGTTAACATTCTACGAGACTCTACTTCACTCTATGCATGTACATTCCACTGTCTAACTCTACAGTTCAATCTATGCCTGTAGGCTCTATTCCACTAAACAACACTCTTCAGTAGTGTACGATACACTCAACTGAATATGATGCTACTTTAATTTATAAGAGTTTATTTAACTATACGCTAAACAACTACACTATAATCCATTTCACACCACTGTACTTTATGACAACCTAATACAGTATATTATACTTTACTCCACACCATGTTATGTAACTCCACTGAACTCTACTCCACTCTACTCCGCTGTAGGAGACTTTACCTTTCTCTACGCCACTGTCCAATCATCCACTTCACGCAGCTCCACTCTGCAACACTCTACTGTACTCTATACAATTCCACTCTACAACAGTCTACTGCACTGTTTACTACTCTACCCCACTACATTCTACTCCACTGAACTCAATTCCACTGTACGATACTACCTTTAACTTTAACTTGCAACTCTACTATACACTGAAAAACAGTCTCAATTAAGGTGTCATAATTCTCTCTACAAAAGCTATGATGTGACATGGTATAAGTGATATCATATGTTAGGGTATAACCAGTGCATTAGGAAGGTGTGAGTTATAGCTAATGTAGTATGGGGAGTACGGTGAGAACACTGTGTATAAAGGTGTGCCACTTTTGCTAATTTGAAGGTGCTGTGTTAGGTGAAAATTAATGTTATAAGCAACACTGCATATGTATGTGTTCGACATAGTCATTTGAAGGTGGAGTGTAAATTCTAACTCTCAGTTATGATTATAACTTTAAAGTTTCTGATGTTTGTGTAGTTTAAGTATGGTTTGTATAGTGTTGCTTGAATGTGACTTCACCATGAAAAAAGAACAGTTGTCTTGGATTTATAAATAAGATCCTGATAACAAATGCAGGTGGGCTTCGACCTTGTGTGAGCTAGTGGATAAAGTGTCCAGATGTCCAGCTTGAGGGGTACATGATTGCAGTGTGTCATTGTGCGGGCTGTGTTCTGATTGGCTGAGTGTTCTTAACTACATGCGGCATCTGACTTTATGGTGTTAGGAAATGTGTGCACCCTTCTTGCCATGTGTGCTGTATTTGGGCCAGTCTTCTGGGACTATTGTGATGTTGCTGTTCCTATCTGTGGGACTGATCATGAGCTCCCGGTTTACACATTTGTTTACTGGCTACATACTGCCCCACCTGTGACCTGTCTGTCAGTTACCTCAGGCCTAGGTCTCAGAGCCTGCCTGACCATATTCTTTGGAGTCGGGTTGATGAAGAGTTCATGATGGGTGAATTTGTTAATAGAGATGCAATTTCATTCTTATATGTGGATGTATTATGTCAATGTGTATTACTGAATACATTGACATCAACTTTTTCAATATTAACATTCTCCCTGTAGATACATTTTCAACTACACAATCAAACTCACAGTTCATGACAGTCACATTATTGGGGACTTGTTGACCTACTTCACTAGTTGCTTGCATTCTACCCAATTTGAGGACTGTGTTTTTACAGCAGGAAACCCCACTTGCAGCAACCCACTGAAAAACAATAATATTATGAAAATGGGCAACAATGACATGCACAGACCAGTAAACCACGGGGGTAGCCAGGAGAACCAGTTTGTGAACCAACCCTGTTCAGGGGAACCTCCGTCTTCATGCATGGCTTTTAGTAATTGGAGCAATGTCTGGATGGCAAGAGCCAGAGTCCCATTGTTCATGTCACTGCCTGGTTTAAACGTACAGGAGGACGCACCAATCGTCGTACATACCCCACTCTTCATTGTGGTCATCAAGTCCAATACATACTGATGTTGCATCACCATGAGGCGGATGGCTCTCAGTTTTTCTTTGATTACATTAAGGCCAAGCTCAGTGCTGTTCATCATATTGAGCATTTCCCACCTGGTTATTTGTAACCAGTGGGTGTTTGCTTTTGTCTGCATGGTGATGAAGGTTATGGACCCTCCCGCTGATATCTGTGCATCAGAGAACAGTTGGAATTCTTCTGGGATGTCCTTGTACTGAGACCAGGCCAAATAAGCAGCAGCTATTTTCTCTCAAGGGTGATGCAATAGAGTTTTTTTCTTCCTTAGCGGGTGTTGGTACAGCTCTGACAGATCTTCTCCAGGAATAACCAGGGTCGGTGTATGTATGTATGGTGACGAGGGAGCAGAGGCCATGCCACCTGGGGATGAGCTGAGTGTAGGCAAACTCACCACATTACCAGTAGATGTCTATAAGAGTGAAGGTGCACCGTAGCCTGTCTGGAATGTGCAGGGTTGTGCCACAGTTTTCATTGGTACCCAGCAGAATTATCCCTTTGCCTCTGAAGCATAAGGAATACAGTGTGAGTTTCAGTACAATTAGGAGTTGCCCCTTCCCTTGTATCCACATATACCTATCTGCCTTAAAATCCCAGATTTTCTGACATGGGGTCTCTACGCTGTTATTCTACCCTCCACCACAAGACTCATTTTCCTTTGTATCATCAAGGTGGTTTGCCCTACACTGGAACTCCATGTCTTGGGTCCATTTGTTAATAATGAATACAGCCCCAGATATTTTAAAGGCCACCCTGGGACATCTTGAATGGGATCCAGCTCTGTCTGATCTCATTGGGGTGTTAGGTGCCCAATCATGGAACTCAAACCTAATTATAACGTCCCTTCAACTTTCGGCTTTTACTGAATTTCTTAGTTTCTTTTATTCTATTTCCTAACCATGACACCCCGTAATCTTTGTTTTCTTCAGTTAATTTCTAGTTTTTTTTGTAATGTTAAGTAAGATGAGCTTTGCAATTCCCGTGGGGTAGGTTGGAGGCAGGGCCTGGCCTGACATTGTGCTACACCCACCCAATCATGCTGCTTCTTTTTTCTCACCACGTTCCATAGACCTGCCACTGGCCATCCTATCTACTTTGAATGTTCTGTTGAACCATCACTGCCCCTCCCACGGGGCTAGCATGGTCAGATGGTTGCCACCTGTCCCTGCCACCTCTATGCCTGTCTAAGTTCCATGCTTCTATCCCCTCCCTCCTGCCCTCCATGGTCCACTTTGCTGCCACTCCCTTCTGCCCTCCATGCTCTGTTGTGCTGCAACTGCTCCCCCTGCCTATCCTGCATGGTGTGTTGTGAAGCCCCTTGCCCTGCCATCTCTTGTATGTGTCCAGTCCCTACCCCTCCCTTCTGTCCTCTGTGGTCCTTTGTGCATGACCCTGCCCCCTCCCTCTTCCCCACCATGGTTGTTTTGCTGCCACTAACCCTCTGCTTGCCATGCATGATCGTTTGTGTTGCCACAGCCCCTCTCACCTGCCCTGTGTGGTCATATTGCTGCCTCTGACTCTATTTCACCTTATCTTCATTGTCTGTATGTATGCCATTATAGTCTTACTGATGTCCTCCATGTTGTGTTGCGCTTCCAGTGCCCATCCCACCTGCCCTCCATGGTCAGCTTGCGCTCCTACCCTGCTCCCTTGATCTCTGTCTTCCATTTTCCAAGTGAAAGACTGTATCCTCTCCCTCCTACTTTGTCTGGCCCTCAATGGTCTGTTATATTACTACTGCTTCTCATGCTTGTCCTGCATGGTTGGTTCATTGCCCCTGCCCCCTTTCCCCTGCCCTCCACGGTCTATTGTGCTGCCACAGCCCCTCCCACCTGCCCAGCACAGTCAACGTGTTGCATTTGTACTCTCCTCCCTGCCCTCAATAATTTGAGTCTGTGACATTGACCTTTGTCTCTCTGCAGTACTCTAATGAACAACTGTATTGCTAACATTCTTTATACAAAAGTGTGGCACACCTTACTGCACCCTATAAAACTACAAATGAACCAAAAAATGTAAGTGTTTTGCATACCTTTGTCATTGAGCTGCACTTGGGCTACATTTGGGTGATATTTGTGCTACATTTGTTTTTTTTTTCCTCTGGTGGCAATCTTAGATGATTTATTAGTTAAGGAGCTCCCCAATTTCCTCATTTACTACAGTGTCCTCCGTATAAAGTGCTTTCAGTTTTCCACTTTGATTCCCTCAAGATGGCATTCAGATGTGCCACACTTTTGGCATACATTCAGAATGTTAGAACTCTATTTGTTCATTAGAACACTCTAGTAAAGCTCCTGTTCACCAGTAAGAAAACTGGCAGTCTGCTGCTGGATTTGAAAGTGCATGTTTCAGTCTGTATGTCAGAATGTTATAATGAAATAAAAGAGAAAGACATTTGAGAACTCACTTAAAACATGTCCTCTTTTTTCTTTCTACAGAACTAACCATCAGTTCTGTGACAAAATGACCCCCCTCATTTTGTTCATTCCAAAATTAGAGGGGTTATTACAACCCCAGTGGTCGGCGGTAATGTGGCGGTAAGTACCGCCAGGAGCCTGACGGTACTTACCGCCACATTATGACATTGGCGAGATGACTGAAGCCAACCTGACAATGTACCACTCTGACCGCCATGGCGGTAAGAGCCGCCGGGCTGGAGATATGCATCTCCAGCCCGGCCGCCCCCATTGTGCTGCCTGCGGGATTATGATCAGCCTGTACTTACTGCCACATTATGACATTGGTGGGATGGCTAAAGCCAACCCGCCAATGTACCACTCTGACCGCCATGGCGGTAACAGCCGCTGGGCTGGAGATATCCATCTCCAGCCCGGCGGCCACCATTGTGCCGCCTGCGGGATTATGATCCCGCCTACCACCATGGTTTATGCGGCGTTCTTAACACCACCAAAACCATGGCAGTAGGCCATATCAGTGACAGGGAATTCCTTCCCTTTCACAGATAGGGTCTCCCCCCCTCCCTCTCCAGATACCTCCTCACCCCTCCCCTACCTCTGCAAACCCCTAACCCCTCCACATCCACATCCACATCCCCTTCACACACACACACATGCATACACACACTCATTCACATATACAAACATGCATGCATACATCCAATCGCAGACACATCCACACACACTTACAAACATACACGCAGACACACACCAACATTTCACACCATACACGCACTGACACATCCTAACATGCACGCGCATTCAACACTAAAAAAAATCTGCATTCACGCACACACACCCCCACACACACACACAACACCAGCCCCTCCACCCCGTCGGACACCCGACACCCCCTGGATCGAGGGGGTCCTCTGGCAGGGGGCGGGCGGGAACTGCTACCGTCAGCAGCACTTGCCAGCAGACCACCGCCAGGCTGTATCATGTGTCATGATACCGCTGGCGGCGGTGTACTGGTGTGGCGCTGCTGGGGGTAGCAGCACCAACTTACCACCATCGCCAGTATGGCCATGGACAGATTTCCGCCATTCTTGTGGCGGAAATCCAGATGTGGTCATAATATAGCAGATGGCTGGTAGCTGCGGTGATGGTCCTTTGGTGTTCTTAAAATGGGGGCCTAAACGTTTTACATTTTACCAGTTTAATTCAATCAAGATGGCTTCAGGTGTGCCACACATTTGTCATAAGTAAGATAGTTAGTGATCTAGTTGCTATTTAGAACACCCTGGGACGCTGTTGAAGAACACAAGGTAATCAACTGACAGCCGGTCGAAAGTACATATTTTATTGAGACTGTCAGCCTTCATTTTAATATGGCTGAGAAAGATAGTGTGAATTTTCAGAAAATATGCTCTCATTTTAGCTTTTGGAACACCTTCAATAGCCTCTATGGGAAAATCATGAGAAAACATGATTCATGAAATCCCAGTAGAAGGCTTTTTCACAGGATAAAATCACCACACAATTCCTAAAATCAGAATGGTACCATTAACAAATGATTTATATTATAACTAAAATCTGTTATCCACCTTTATGCATTCTCCTTCATGTAACCCTCAAAACATGCCATGCACTACAATGCATTTCACTGGGGTGCTATCATGTATATTGGTCCCAAGATGGCTGTCAGTACTTTCTGGTGAAATGCTGACAGCCAATCAGATCTCACTGTGAGATTTGTGCTTAGGCTCCATCCAGATATACAAATTTAGATTTCCTTTTTAGTTTCAAAAACTACTGAACAAATTTACACCAAATAACAAAAAGGGCGATCAATAGCTACATGTTTGCCAAATGTGGTATAATTCTGTACATCGGTTCTGGCTGCAGGCGTGCCTCAAGAGTCAAAGGGAATTAACATGGGAAATGCACTTTTTTTGGCCCCCTCCTTTTTCTCGGCCCCCACTTGATAGATCATCCTCAATACACAACAAGGCCTAAGAGGGGACTTTTTTGGGAAAATGTTTTGTAGATTTGTCAAACAGTGCCAAAGCTATAGGTAAGTCAAAAAAACCTTTTTCTATGGAAACAGAGTCCTAGCTATAGCTACATAGTGGCGACCACCACTAGGTAATATATCAGTTTATATATATTCACTGAGAAAAAGGTTACAAGGACATTATAGTTGGGTTCTGAATTTACACACATACAGTTTACACACACAAAACTAGAGAAATTCAGCTGTTATTGTTAGAATTATTTCATAATATCAACAATGTCATAGAAGATGAATTATATATTATTTGGGGTAATTAGCGTGCAATTTATTTTTGATAAAATTGTAGACAATGGTGAGGGCCAGAGGAATTATGAAATTCTGCAGAGGCAGCAATTACAATGTATGTTAGGATTTAGTGCATTTGCCAAATAATTAGCTGCATAATTTGCAACAAATTGCAGATTTTCACAAACAAAATGTTTCAAGCTAACACCAATTAAAATAATACTGGCAAAGAATGTGTTGCAAGGTTCACATTTTTGCTGCATAATCAAGAAAACCTTGATGTATAGTTTAGTCCTCTATACATTATTGGAGTAGTCAAGACACTGGTAGCTTTGCAAAGTGATTTGGGGCCTGTCATCATGATGATGAAATATGTTTCATGGGGCACTTTGAAGTATTTCCCATATTCCACCACTGTGAATGACTGACCACTACATTGCATGCATTTATTCACATATATATATATATATATATATATGTGTGTATGTATATATATATATATATATATATATATATATATTTATATGTATATATATATACTCACGTATAAACATAAACATAAACATATATATACAGATATATATATATATAATTATATATGTCACTCATTACTTCGAATACACAAAAGTTGTGAGTTGTTACACTGTGGTCACAACATAGGTAACAACTTTATATCACAGTCATTACATCAGGAGCGTTTTTACTTCACAGGCAAGGATGTGAAAGTATCATTTAGAAAACATATTTATTTATTACAAATGGGATAATTTTAACAGTTTAATTTTAAGAATGAATATCATTTTAGGTGTATGTATTTTATGAGTTACAAATACATATTAAACTAATAATATTAGCAAAAATATAAATTATTATTACATTTATTTGAACTATATGTTTTACTTAATGTAATGTAATTTTAAAATATACACCACTGATGCTAAACACTCTTTACAACTGTTTAACACTAGCCATCCCTTCAACCAAAAATCCCCTTTATATATTTCTTGTTCCTGAAGCCTAAAACACACTTTTTCACAGACTTTATTGTTGTTTTTAAACAGTAGCAGGTATACATTAATACATGGTAAAGCAATAGTATACACAGTATTATCATATTCAAATCTCAAACTATATGCCCACGGATAGGCCCATTGTCTCTTGCATATGTAATTTCTGCTGCTGCACAGCCTAAAAAAAACCTTACTACACATAAACAATACACATCCATGAACCCTAAAATCCTCATTTAACACCTTAACACTACACATCTCTGACTCCTAAAGCCATTACTACACCTAAACAATCCCCAACCCCGGAACTCTAAAATCCTTTTAATATCCCTTAACACTACTAATTTCTGAATGACTTCACCTGCTGTAAAAAATTTACAACAAACTCAATATGCTTTAAAATTGTACCACAAATGCACAAAAACAAGAGGACATGAGCAGCTGTTGTTTGTGTTGCTTTTGTTTTTTTGCAGGATGTTTTTAGCAAATATAGAGCAAAATGTAATTTAAGTTTCATGCAATTGCACATAGCTGTGCTGATATTTTGCACACATATATGACAGCAAATTATGTGAATTTTGCAGACCCTACTTACAACCCCTTTGTGATGTTTATAAAATATATAACATTGAATTATGTACCCATATATTAATTTACTTACTTAACATACAGATGTATTACATTTAAATTTAATTAAAATAAATTTATTTTTACTTGTATTGTTTTATGCAAAAATATACATGTATATATATATCTATACATATAGACATGTGTGTGTGTGTATATCTATATATATATATATACAGGGAGTGCAGAATTATTAGGCAAATTAGTATTTTGACCACATCATCCTCTTTATGCATGTTGTCTTACTCCAAGCTGTATAGGCTCGAAAGCCTACTACCAATTAAGCATATTAGGTGATGTGCATCTCTGTAATGAGAAGGGGTGTGGTCTAATGAGATCAACACCCTATATCAGGTGTGCATAATTATTAGGCAACTTCCTTTCCTTTGGCAAAATGGGTCAAAAGAAGGACTTGACAGGCTCAGAAAAGTCAAAAATAGTGAGATATCTTGCAGAGGGATGCAGCACTCTTAAAATTGCAAAGCTTCTGAAGCGTGATCATCGAACAATCAAGCGTTTCATTCAAAATAGTCAACAGGGTCGCAAGAAGCGTGTGGAAAAACCAAGGCGCAAAATAACTGACCATGAACTGAGAAAAGTCAAGCGTGCAGCTGCCACAATGCCACTTGCCACCAGTTTGGCCATATTTCAGAGCTGCAACATCACTGGAGTGCCCAAAAGCACAAGGTGTGCAATACTCAGAGACATGGCCAAGGTAAGAAAGGCTGAAAGACGACCACCACTGAACAAGACACACAAGCTGAAACGTCAAGACTGGGCCAAGAAATATCTCAAGACTGATTTTTCTAAGGTTTTATGGACTGATGAAATGAGAGTGAGTCTTGATGGGCCAGATGGATGGGCCCGTGGCTGGAATGGTAAAGGGCAGAGAGCTCCAGTCCGACTCAGACGCCAGCAAGGTGGAGGTGGAGTACTGGTTTGGGCTGGTATCATCAAAGATGAGCTTGTGGGGCCTTTTCGGGTTGAGGATGGAGTCAAGCTCAACTCCCAGTCCTACTGCCAGTTCCTGGAAGACACCTTCTTCAAGCAGTGGTACAGGAAGAAGTCTGCATCCTTCAAGAAAAACATGATTTTCATGCAGGACAATGCTCCATCACACGCGTCCAAGTACTCCACAGCGTGGCTGGCAAGAAAGGGTATAAAAGAAGGAAATCTAATGACATGGCCTCCTTGTTCACCTGATCTGAACCCCATTGAGAACCTGTGGTCCATCATCAAATGTGAGATTTACAAGGAGGGAAAACAGTACACCTCTCTGAACAGTGTCTGGGAGGCTGTGGTTGCTGCTGCACGCAATGTTGATGGTGAACAGATCAAAACACTGACAGAATCCATGGATGGCAGGCTTTTGAGTGTCATTGCAAAGAAAGGTGGCTATATTGGTCACTGATTTGTTTTTGTTTTGTTTTTGAATGTCAGAAATGTATATTTGTGAATGTTGAGATGTTATATTGGTTTCACTGGTAATAATAAATAATTGAAATGGGTATATATATTTTTTTGTTAAGTTGCCTAATAATTATGCACAGTAATAGTCACCTGCACACACAGATATCCCCCTAACATAGCTAAAACTAAAAACAAACTACAAACTACTTCCAAAAATATTCAGCTTTGATATTAATTAGTTTTTGGGGTTCATTGAGAACATGGTTGTTGTTCAATAATAAAATTAATCCTCAAAAATACTACTTGCCTAATAATTCTGCACTCCCTGTAGATATACACACACACCAACAAGCACATGTTGTAACTTAAAAAAATAAAAAAGAAAGTTATCTTTGAAGTAAAGACCCGCGAAGTAAAAGACTCACGTGTGAAGTAAAGCCTCTAAATGCACTTGCTTGAAGTATTGTTTTCCAATTTAGCATGTGTGAAGTAAGGTAACTTACCACCACCTGTTGTACTTGGGCAAAGAGCCTGGCCACATGTCAGACCCTGCTACCAAACCATGCTTTTGGCCACCTGTGTTGTGGTTGGATGTGGGGCCTGCTTTTGGCCAGGCCCTGTAGACAAACTCTGCTGCTGATAGTCGTGTTTGTGCACAGATGTGGTCAAAGGTAATAAAAAATAATAACATTTTAATAATATTAATTAAAACATTCAAAATAATAATAATATTACATGACAAAAATAAAAGGGGCCAGCCCTTGGGTTATTGAGGGTTAGGTTTGGTTATTTTATGTCATACTTTTTGTATAGCACACTAATCACCCAAGAGGGATCCAGGCGCTTGGGCAGGTGTTTAGATTTGTCGCCCCCAAGGTGCTTATATGAAGAGTTGGGTTGGTGTGCGATGTTGCTGTAGATGTTTGCAATTCTGATGTGAAAGAAGTTGAATAGGTTGTTGCAGAGTTGTTGGGATGCAGCAATGTTGGTGACAGTGGCTGAGGGCTAGTTGAAATCCTTGCAGCTGTTAGAGCTTACTTTGATGTGATCCACTAGTGCTTTTTCTTGGTGTCTATTATTTGCTGGTGATAGTGTCTGAGTGCAGCCTTGTAGATAGTTCTGTTGGTGGTGTCATAGCTGGCTCTCCATTTCTTTTGTTCTTGCTGTTTACAGAAATGAACTCCTCTCGTTTGGCTTCTTCTTTTAAAGATGGTTTGGCAGGACAACCAGTAATGTCACTTACTGTTCAGATGTATGATGGGAAATTAAGTGATCTCACTTCCTGCGTAGATCAATAATGGGAGATCCAGTGATGTCACATCCTGTGCTGATAAGTGAAGGGAAAAAGGGCTTGGATGAGGACATGACTCAGCAGCCTAACCCAGATATGTACTGAAAAACATTTAAAGTGGTGTTATGGTTAGGATTTGCTTTGAGACCTTAACAGATGTTTACAACAATCTGGAATTCACTTAAGAATGCAGTTAAGGAATATGGTTATAAAATAAATCTGAAAACACAGAGGAATTTGCCAGCTGTAATAATCTATAAAGTGCACATTAGCCATGCATATCTTAACTTTCACACCAACTGCAATGCTTTTGATAACAGGGTCCATGATCATGCATGTATATTTGAAAATATAAGTTTATATTTCAATATGAAACCTAAAAATGTAGGGTTAGATAAACCAAAATACATTGCATTGTAAAGGACAACATGGAATTGATAGGAAAAAGGAATGGCATTTGTCATAAAATACCTATAAAAATGTAGGAAACAATAAGATAAGCGTATTACTGAAATTGTGTTATATTCGTGTCTGTGTCGAAATCATTTCACGACAGATGGACAAAAGCACCTTGTGTGTGTATACATTTAATAGATGTCACATTATTTGTAAATGAGCTGCTGAAAGCTCATGGTTTCCATTCATTGTTTTGAGAAAGGTCAGAAAATCATAGAAAAACACAATGACCCAGACGACCTCACCAACTACCATCCCCATCTCTCTCCTACCTTTTACCGCCAAAGTCACCAAAAAACTAGTAAACACATGCCTATCCCAATTCCTGGAGGAAAACAACACACTCAACCCCTCCCAGTCCGGTTTCCGCAAGAACCACAGCACGGAAACCACCCTCATCGCAGGCGCTGACGACATCAGAACCAGAGTCAACAAGAGTGAGACCATCGCAGTCATCCTCCTAGACCACACCGCGGCCTTTGACACATTCTGCCATCACACACTCCGCACACATCTCCACAACGCTGGGATTCAACACAAAGCCCTAGACTGGCTCACCTCATTCCGCACCAATAGAACACAAAAAGTCTGCCTCCCTCCTTTCCAATCCACCGCCACCAAAATCATCTGCGGTGTACCCCAGGGTTCCTCCCTCAGCCCCACCCTCTTCAACATTACATGACCCCGCTCGCCAACATCCTTCGACCGCACAAAATCACCACCCTCTCCTACGCAGACGACACCCAACTCATCATTTCCATCAACAGCAACCCCTCCACCGCCAAAACCAACCTCTACGCCGCACTCCTCAACACCGCCACCTGGATGACAGGCAACCACCTCAAGCTCAACTCCAACAAAACCGAAATAATCATTTTCGGACCTAACAAAACCATATGGGACGACTACTTGTGGGCCACCGCCCTAGGCCCGCGCCCACCCCTGCTAACCACGCACACAACCTCGGCAACATCCTTGACCCCTCCCTCTCCATGACCCAGCAGATTAACGCCGTCACCTCCTCCTGTTTCAACACCCTCTGCATGCTGAAAAACACCTTTAAATGGATACCCCTAGAGACCAGAAAGACCGTCATCCACGCAATCATCAGCAGCAGGCTAGACTACATTAACGCCCTCTACGCCGGCATCACACTCAAACTCAAACTCAAACAAAAACTCCAGAGAATCCAGAACACAGCTGCACACCTCATCCTAGATCTCCCTCGCCAGGAACACATCTCACAACACCTCAGATCCCTTCACTGGATCCCCATCGACAAGAGGATCACCTTCAAAACTCTCATCCATGCACACAAATCCCTTCACAACACCGGTCCAACCTACCTCAACAAAAGAGTGAACTTCCACACTCCCATCCGGCACCTCCGATCTGCCCACCTCGCACTCGCCCCAGTCTCCCGCATCAAACACACCACCACAGGAGGCAGATCCTTCTCCTACCTCGCCCCCAAAGCCTGGAACTCCCTCCCCACTGACCACAGCAAGACCCAGGATCTCCTACTCTTCAGGAAAGAACTGAAGACATAGCTGTTCGAACAGTAACTCCTCCCCCCTACCAACCCCCAGCGCCTTGAGACCCTAGCGGGTGAGTAGCACGCTTTATAAATTTGTGTGATTGATTGAATGAAGGGGGTTTGAAGTGAGTTAAAAAAAACAATTAGGTATAAATTATGTGATGGAGGGCCAGGGTGGAATGTTTTTTCAAAGCTTGAATGAGGATGATGGTGACTTGAGCTAAAGAACGTCTGAGGAAATGAGGTATAGTGTAATTGTCTCTTGTGCAGAGGTGGTTCCTAAATTGACTTTTTAACTGCTTAATGCTGTATATAGAACCCTTTACACCCTGGTTTTCGTTAAATGCCCTTTTTAAAATATAATGATAAAATATCTTGGCTTTAACCATTTATGTTGATGGTTGAATCTAATATTCTGTTTATTATCATTGCTGAAGGCAGGTAGGCTTCCCATAACCCATTCGCAGCTTTCCGTCTCATAACAGTATTACATACTGATAGACATGGATTGACAGATTATTCTTTTTATAAACCCTGGTAAAGGCAGCACCTTGATACATATCAAACATTGCAGTGAAAACAATGATTTTCTTTCTTTTTGTCACTTTGGCAAAAATATATAGAACAAAATGTACCAAAGAGCCTACAGCACAACACAGTCAACACAATAAAGTGCTCTCTTAGAACTGTGCCAGAGAACAGTTTGAAGGTAGACAAACCCACCCTGATGACCTAGTAACTCTTCACTAGATTAGTTGAAATTAATTGTTGGCTGCTAAAACATGAAGATTGATGTCTGTATAGGACAGTAGAGCTTTATCATTGAATCAACTTGGCAGTATTCAAGACACGGAGGCACCTGTTGTTTTAAGGGGTGGAGTTTACACTAAAATGATCCAGGGGGCTTGTGAGGTGCAAAAGAGAAGCAGGAAACTGCAGACTATGGACCATAGACTGCATCTTATACTTCAATTGCCTTTTCACACAAAGTGAGAGTAATCCTTCATTGACCATTACCACTTTCTAAATGTTTAAATTAAACATAGTGAGGTGGTAAAATGGTTGCCATTACACATGTTGTGATCAGTTTGAAAATCCCACTGCAGTCCCATTGTGAGCATACAACAGTAATAAATGAGATGCAATGGTGTGACAAAACTCATCAAGTTAAAGTAAAATAATTTTTTATGTGCTGACAAACCTACTTTTAACATTATCTAAGATATCAGTAAAAGAATCTTGGAGTCCACAAGTTACTCTGTGTAACGATTCATGCAGCAAACATGACTGATGAATATGGATAATTTATGACATGGTCATGAGTCATGGTCACTCTAGGAATAACATGACTATGTTCAGCCTTCCTCATCCGAAGCTGATCTGCAATCCACATAACACCTATTGATGGTCATTAAAAGAGAAACTGACTTGCTGGAGGATTCCTGCCAAAAAGAGGGGGAGAAGAGTTACCTTAGGAATGAGAAAGGCCTGTCTCCAATAAATGATGCATTAAATACTGGTAGACACCTTGAAAGATTCCCAGCATACACTACATCAGACTTCTATAGTTTGAACCTGACTTTGATTTGGGCCTGACCTAAATTGGGAGGCTTCTCTTGATCCGGAAGGTAAGGATTTCTCAGAACTAGCTTACATGGGCCTCACACTGGTATTCAGGGAAAAGTACATGATTTTAATAGATCCACCAGTGGGTGGACTGACAGAGCTCCTACAGGCGAACTAGTATTTTGGCACTTTGAAAAAACCCTACAATAATGCTTGTTGGGATTATTATTAAGTGGTGATAAAAGCTGGAAACCTAGGAGTCGGCCCAGGGATGTCAATTCACCAAAATGCCAGGGGCAGCAGAAGTGTCATTCTGTGCCTTTTGACCTCAAATTCCACTCACAGATCCTCACGCACACACACACACACACAGACACACACACATATACAAACAAATTCACACTTACACCCACACTCTCTCATATAAACACATTCTTAGCATTCATACAGCATTCATTTAAAAGCATTTTACTTACCTCAGCTGCCATGGGTGGGCATAGTCAAGCTAATTGTACCCCATTTTTATTTCACTAATACTGAATAATATGTTATCATTCACTATTAGTGTTATAAAAATTGACAGAAAACAGTGCGGCGTCCCAACTGATGTCCATAAGTATGAGCTTCCACTGGGTCCTTAGCACTAAATTTGCCACCTCTGAATCCAGGGGTCGCAAAACCAGTGCCAGGGGTCACAAAGGGCAAGCCAGGGGTCACAGCTACTACCCCTGGTGACCCCTAAATGACATACACAAGCGGGCAAAGAGAGGTGATAGGCTCGGGGCTCCTCAAAATACCACTGCAGAGGTAACATTATTTAGTGGGGCTCCCCCACCCATAAATGTGGATTCAACTGAAAAAGGAACAACGAAGCAGATGGAGGGAAAGTCTTTTGTCACTCTTGAGAGGTCAGAGATCATTGTCTGTTTTCTTTTGTATCCAAACACTAGACTGTGTCTTGGATGGTCAGGGAATGTGGCCTCTGGTGAATTAATGGAACTTCCTGGTTAAGATAGGGCATATTTAATATTTAAAGAAAGACTCAGCAAGCTCAATGGGACTACACTCTTGTCTGTGGCCTTAGAGAGCAAGGGAGTCTGTTTCCCCCATGTTGTTTATGTTTATGTTTAAGATTTTATAAAGTGCATGGCTACCCTAGGGCCTCCCAGTGCTAGATGAAATAGTGAATGGCTTCGATGGAACTCCGAGCCAGCTGAAACAATTACAGATCAGTCAAATAGAGAGTTATGGTAAACGCTAGGCTTTAAGCATCTTCCTGAACCTGAGTTCATCTTCTAGGCATCTTGGCCCATATGTACGAACACATTTTCCCATAGATACAGAATGGATAAAACCCTTTGGTACATCTGGCCCCTTATCTCCAAGCCATTCCATAGTTTGGGTGCAAGATAGGTAAATGATCTACCTCCCCATCTAGCTTTTCGAATACTTGGGATCCTCAGGAGACAGCCCAGTGCAGATCTGAGGGGCCTGGAAAAAAAGTATGGCGATAACAGCCCACTCAACTAATGTGGCCCCTTTGAGTTGAGGACTTTGTGTGCCAGGCTTAGTGTTTTAAACTTAATTCTTGCTTCAATGGGCAGCCAGTGGAACTTTCTCAAGGCCTCTTTTACTGACTCTGACATGGGGATTATCAATAGTATTCTTGCCACCACAGTCTGCACTACCTGTAGTTTTTAGTGACATATTTTGGCAAACCTAGGTATAGTAAATTACTGTAGTCCAATCAGGAAATCACTAGGGCTTGAACCACTGTCCATCTGGAGTGATCTGGGATAAACTCCAAAATTTTGCAGACTGTACTTAGTAAGCCAAAGCAAGATGAGGCTACTTTAGTTGTCTGTGAGTCCATAATACGAGCTTTATCTAGCTACATTCCCAGAACAATCTGGCCAGCTTAATCCTATCATTGGATTTAAGTTATTCCCCAGGAACATTACCTCCATTTTGTCACCATTTAATGTAAGGCAGCATCCATCCATTTAGCAACATTTTCTAGGCATGGGGCTAATTGCTGCTGTTCTGGAATCTGTTCCTTTGTTAGGGACACTGCAGTTGTATGTCATCTTCATACGATAATATGGATATTACATACTCTAATGCGATATTTGCCAGAAGTCTCAAATAGATGTTAAAAATGGTAGGGTTAAGGGCTGAGCCCTGTGGTACCCCACACTTGGAGATCATAATGTCTGAAAGGCATGGTTTCTCCATCACTTGGAAGGTTCGGTCCTTTACATAAGAATGCCTCCAATCCAGTGCCTTATCTTGAACTCCTACTTCTTTAAGTCTGTGAATTAAATTCTTATGACCCATAGTGTCAAAAGCTGTACTTAGGTCTAATAAAATGATTGTGGCAGCACTTTCCTGATCTAGAATGCATTTAAGTTCTTCTGTAACCACCACCAGCGCTGACTCTGTGCTATGTTATGTAATGCAGATTTGTAGAGCGCACTATCACTCAAGAGGGTACCCTGGAACTCAGTTGAGCAGGTGTGAGTCTAGACACAGCTAAGTCCAAGTGGAACTTCTCGAAATACCAGATCTTCAACTTTTTGCAGAAGTGTGAGTGAGAAAGTGGCTCTTATGTGTGGAGGCAGGTTATTACATGCTTTAGGAGTGATGTAGGAGAAAGCTTGACTACCAGATCTGGTTTTTTGTAGGCATGAATGTGTGCAAGTAGGAGTCCAGACAAGCAGAGGTGTTCAGAAGGTTTTTGAAAACAGATAAAATTGTTGAGGTATGCTGGGCCAGTGTCATGTTGTATCTTAAAACTCTGGGTGAGGAGTTTGAATTGTGCTTGTTTTTGAATGGGGAGCCACTGGAACTCCTTCAGGTGCGTTGTGATGTGAGTGTGGCATGGGTGGTTGAGAGTGAATCAGGCCACTGATTTCTGAATAGTTTGCAGCCTTTTGGTGAGTCTTTGTTGACCCTGGCATAGAGGGCATTCCCATATTCAAGCATGTTTGCAACCACAACATGTATGATGGCTTTGCAGGCGCTCATTTGAAAATCTTCTTCAACATCATCATGGTTTGAAAGCATGAGGTAGTGATTCAATTGACTTGAACATTGACTTGAGCTTGCTTTCTATTTTGATCCTGAGGTTATTGGTGCAGATGGTGGGGGTCAGTCCTAATTCTGTTGGCCACCAGGTTCATTTCCATGTGATGTGTTCATCCTGAAGATCAAGATTTCGGTCTTGAGAATGCTCAGCTTTAGACAGTGCGTCTTCATCCAATGGGCGATTTTAGTCATGCAGGCAATGAACATAATCTGTGTATGGGGCATTGTGTCCATGAAGGAGAGAATTAGTTGCATGCCATCAGCATGTGAGAGGACATTAATTTCATGAGAAGGGATGATGTTGCTAGAGGTATCATAAATGCATTGAAGAAGGTTGGGCTCAGGGTGGATCCTTGTGCAACTCTAGGATGAGGTTGCAGGTGTCTGAGGTGTAAACTGCCGGGCTGAACAACTGGGTCCTTCCAGTCAGGATGGGACAGCTCCATCAGAGTGCTAGTCCTTGCATTTCTATGCTGTGTAGGCGTTGGATGAAGATGGGTGTCAAATGCTATGAGGAGGTCCAGGAGAATGAGGGTTGCTATATCTGCTCTGTCCAGAGTCATGTGGATGCCATCCATGGCAGTAATGAGGGCAGTTTCCATGCTGTGGTTGGGTCTGAGACCAGACTGAGTGGTTGCAAGTAGTTGGTGGTCATTGAGATATTTGCTTAGGTGTCTATTGATGATTATCGCTTTACTGGGAACTGTAGAATGGAGATTGGTCTGTAGTTGGTGCACGTTGAAGGGTCTGCAGAAGATTATTTTCAGCAATGGGAGGACAGTAGCTTATTTTGAAGCATCTGGGCAGGTCACAGAAGGGGTGGAGGTATTCAAAATGGGTGTGAGCGTAGTGCAGATGTGTAGGTGGGGCAGGGGTACGATGGGACACCTGAGTGGATGGCATAGATGCAGTCCACTAGAGCGGTATGTTTGGTGGTGCAGATCATTTATTGGTAGTGCCATAGGGAAAATTTGAATGTTCTTCTGTCTTCATTGCCCTGGCTCATTCTCCATTTGTTCTGCAGTAGTTTGCAGGGTGTTTCATCACTCTGAGGTCCTCCATGTAACAAATGGCCTGTGGTCTTGATCTTGTTGTATTGCTGCATTTAAGGAGGGACAGTGAGTCAATGCAGGTGGTGAGCCAACTGTTGAACTTTTTGATGGCTTTGTGGCCGTGTTGCTGTGTCTGAGTCAGTAGGTGTGAAGAATGCGTTTTGAGTCCTTGTCACTGATGCTGTTCCCATTTTGGTGGGCTTTTCTGGTGGTAGAACATATGCATTTGACCTGAACGAGGATGCTAAACTTAACAAGGGTGTAGTCAGTCCAGGGGACTGGGGTGGGCTCTTCAAACTCTGATGTTGCTCAAGTTGCAAAAAGTAGAATTGAGGGGATTTCTGGTGATGTGTGTAGGTCCCTTTGCTAGTTCGGTGAAGACCATGCTTCCCAGGACTCCAATGAGTGCCCGTGAGTTGGTGTTGTGGCTGATGTGGTCTTCCAGGTGGAAGTTCAAGTCTCTTAGTGGGTTAAACTTCCTAGCATCAAGAGTGAGTGTTGCAACAAAGTCTGTGATGGTGTCATGAAGTTGGTGCATGGTCCTTGTTGTCTTTAGTAAACCTGGTTGGGATGAGAAGAAATTTGGTAATTCTGCATTACTCTTGTATTACAATTACTGATAAATTAAAATTCTGCAGCTCTGCCAGGGAATTAAAAATGATAGCGTGGATTTTAAAGATTAGAAACCACTGCATAACACTTTGGGGGTCATTCTGACCCTGGCGGTAGACTACTGCCAGGGCCAACGACCGCGGATGCACCGCCAACAGGCTGGCGGTGCATCCCTGGGCATTCTGACCACGGCGGTACAGCCGCGGTCAGAAACGGAAAACTGGCGGTGTCCCGACGGTTTCCCGCTGCCCTGAGGAATCCTCCATGGCGGCGCTCGGGATTACGACCCCCTTACCGCCAGCCTGGTTCTGGTGGTTTTGACCGCCAGAACCTGGCTGGCGGTAACGGGTGTCGTGGGGCCCCCTAACAGGGCCCCACAGAGAATTTCAGTGTCTGCATAGCAGACACTGAAATTTGCGACGGGTGCAACTGCACCTGTTGCACCCTTTCCACTCCGCCGGCTCCATTCGGAGCCGGCATCCTCGTGGATGGGGGTTTCCCGCTGGGCGGGCGGGCGGCCTTCTGGCGGTCGCCCGCCCAGCGGGAAACTCAGAATCACTGCGGCGGTCTTTTGACCGCGCAGCGGTGTTCTGGCGGGGGAACTTTGGCGGGCAGCCTCCGCCACCCGCCGAAGTTAGAATCACCCCCTTTGTGTCCATTCATTCTGTACAGAGGTTAAAACATGTAATCACTGCAGAGTATGCAACAAGGGCTATGTGCTTTTTGGACATGCTATTTTCTGAGGACACCTATTTCTGGACACAAGGGTTCATTTTGTGCTTAGATAATAGTGCCAAATGCCCAGTCTGCCAGATCGTTGAGTTCCCCAGCATCTGGCAGAATTAAAATGTTGTTCTGCATGATTCCATGGAATCAAACTCTGTGGATTTCACCCACCCACAGTCTATAGATGACAGCACCACTTACAAGGAAGTTGGCTGTGACTTGGAGCTTGAATGAAAAGTGTTCCATGTTGGAGGATGACGTGTCCATGTGTAGGATGCAGCTGATGGTGTTCTTGTGGATGATGGAAATTCTGCCTCTGTGCCTGTGAAGTCTATCTTGTCTGGCAATCTTGTATCCAGGGGTATGGCTGTGAAGACAGCAGGTGCCAATGAAGGCCTCAGCCAGGATTCCATAAGGAAAAGCGGGTCAGGAGCATTGCCGTGTAGCGGGTCCTAGATCTCTGTGGTGTGTTTGGTGAATGAGCGGGTGTTGAGGATCATGCATGCGACTGTGAAATGTTGCGTGGGTGGTTGCAGGACTGTGTGAGTGTGAGAGAGAGGGGTGTTGGGTGCTGTTGGTGTAGTGGGTGCTGGGTGTGGGTAAGAGCATGAAATCTTGCATGAAGTGCAGGAGAATGCTCCCTCAGTGTTGTGAGGTGCAGCAAGACAGAGGTGTGGAGCAGTGGACAATATTGAGTCATAGAACGGTAGCAGGGGGAGGGTTGCTGGCACTAAGAGTGCTCCAGGTGTGGACGGGCACAGATGGGCCTGCCTTCAGCGCGCCAGCAGCATAGCCCCCTGCATGTGTACGCTGCACGTCAACACTGTGGCAACCATTATTTAGGTCCTGGCAGGGGGGGAGATCTTAGGTCACTGATGTCAACAGGGCTAACGTAGCAAGGCAGAATTGAAGGTTCAGGGTGGGCTCCAGGTAGCAAGGCAACCCTCCGCAGTGCCGGAAAGCAGTCTTGTGGAGTACACAGCAGGCCATAAAAGCAGACAGTCTTCTGAGAGTCCTTCTGTGGGTCCAGAAAGTGAACTGAAGAGTGGCCCTGAGAGTCGAGGCAGGCTCCAGGGAGCAAGGCAACCCTCCTCAGTGCAGGAAAGCAGTCGTGTGGAGTACACTGCAGGCCATAACAACAGACAGTCCTCTGAGAGTCCTTCTGTGGGTCCAGAAAGTGAACTGAAGAGTGGCCCTGAGAGTCCTATTTTATTCCTGCCTCCTTCTTTGAAATAGGAGAGTTTTCTAGAGAATTTCCTTTGGTGTTCTAGACGTTTCCTGCCTCTCCATCCTGGCTGCAAACTGGCTGCATGAACAATGCAGTGGAAACACGTCCTTTGTGTAATGGCAGTTGGAAGTGGGTCTGTGCCCAACCCCTCCCCATTATCCTGCCTATTGATGGCCCATCCAGGCATAACTAATCCCCCTATTGTGTGGCTGTCTGGGGGGAGTAAACAAATACCAACTACCAACTATACCCAGTCATGTGACCCAGGAACAAGCTGCAAGAGCCAAATAGGCAGGGCAGTGAAATGCTGACTTTCTAAAAGAGGCATTTTCATAAAACTTAAAATCCGACTTTACTATTAAAGAGGATTTTACAATAAATTCTCAGACCCCAACCTACCTGTTCTCAATCAAGCGTTAGCACTTACTAAATGTAATAAGGCAACCCAATGTTGTCCTATGGGGGCGGTAGGCCTCACAGACATGAAAAATTAATTTAGGAGCTTTTCACTTCCAGGACATGTAAAACTTAAAATTAAATGTCCAACATTTTTATTACAATGCTCCTAATTCTATGGGCAACTTAGGGCCTACCTTAAGGGGAGATATACAATGAAAGGATAATTTAAGGCTTGGCAAGTGGGTTATATTGCCAAGTTAATTTGGCAGTTTAAAACTGTATTAAGGCTGCAGTGGCAGACCTGGGACATGTTTTACGGGGCTACTTAAGTTGATGGCACAACAAGTGCTGTAGGCCCACTTGTAACATTTAGGGCCATATTTATACTTTTTGACGCAAAACTGCGCTAACGCAGTTTTGCGCCAAAATAATTAGCGCCAGCTAACGCCATTCTGAAGCGCCATGCGGGCGCCGTATTTATTGAATGGCGCTAGCCGGCGTTAGCCGACCGGCGCTGCCTGGTGTGCGTGAAAAAAAACCACGTACACCAGGCAGCGCCGGCGTAGGGAAAAATGGCGTTTGGGCGTCTAAAAATGGGGCAAGTCAGGCTGAGGCCAAAAAATCGTCTTAACCCGATTTGCGCCATTTTTTTACGACGCCCATCCCCCATTGAAATCACTCCTGTCTTAGCAAAGACAGGAGTAATACCCCCTTGCCCAATGGCCATGCCCAGGGGACTTCTGTCCCCTGGGCATGGTCATTGGGCATAGTGGCATGTAGGGGGGCACAAATCAGGCCCCCTATGCCACAAAAAAAATAAAATAAAAATACTTACCTGGACTTACCTTTTCTTCCCTGGGGTGGGTCCCTCCATCCTTGGGTGTCCTCCTGGGGTGGGCAAGGGTGGCAGGGGGTGTCCCTGGGGGCAGGGGAGGGCACCTCTGGGCTCATTCTGAGCCCACAGGTCCCTTAACGCCTGCCCTGACCCAGGCGTTAAAATCCGGCGCAAATGCGGGTTTTTTAGACCCGCCCACTCCCGGGCGTCATTTTTGCCCGGGAGTATAAATACAACGCATATGCATCGGAGTCATTTTTTAAGACGGGAACGCCTACCTTGCATATCATTAACGCAAGGAAGGTGTTCACGCAAAAAAATGACGCTAATTCCAGGTACTTTGGCGCTAGACGCGTCTAACGCCAAAGTATAAATATGGAGTTAGTTTTGCGTCGAATTTGCGTCGAAAAAAACGACGCAAATTCGGCGCAAACAGAGTATAAATATGCCCCTTAATTTACAGGCCCTGAGTATATTGTATACCACTCTACAAGGAACTTATAAGTACATTCAATATGCCAATCGGAGGTAAGCCAATTATACCATGTTTAAACAAGAGAGCACAAGCACTTTATCACTGGCCAAGTCCAACAGCGCTAGAATACTGCTTTCCATGGCATCCTTTGCCCTGAATTACTTATTCTGTCCTATCTAAATTGCGTTTCCTGCACTTTTTATTTAAAGGTTTTCAGCTGGTACTATACTGTGATTATCTTTAAGGAAAATACCACTACATTTCAACTTATGCACATTGGAGCACATTTCAGGAGTCAGAAAGCAAAAGTCTGCATCATAGCTGGGGAAAAGGTCTGGAAATGAGGCAAGCTCCGAAGGTGGAGGAAGAGAATGAGAAGCCAACTAAAAAACCTCAGATTTCACCTCAAGGTCTTCACCTCAATGTCTGTAGTTCGACATACCCACAGCTACACTTGACAGTCGATTAAAACAGTTTGGGATGACAGCATGGGTAAATATTGACACCAACCTTAACGTGACAGTTGTAGGAAGAGTTAACAGAATGATATGGCCCCTTAGTGCTCACACTCTAGAAGGTTCCATATCATCAGTTACTAACGTAAACAAGCCTAACCATGCATAGCTTGTTCCAGTTGATCTCTAACTCCTAAAAAGAGAAACTGATTACAGAGGTCCATCATGAAAGAGAGGACATTGCATTTATATAATGAAGTCGAGCAGAAGCATTCCATTCTCAAGTAGACTCCAAAGCCCTGTGCAGGAAGGACTCACACGCATTTTAAATCACAAATACATTTGAAGTCTGGGAGGTAAACTGCCATAATACCTCTGTAGCTCGGCCACGTACCTGGTATCTCGTGAACAGAAATACAGCAAAAACAGGCCTCGAAAACAATAGTATTCATAACGTTCTTCGTTAGGTATTTTAAGAGGAGAAAAAAGAAGCATTGGCTTGGATTAGTGATGCAAGAGCATGCACATCATCGCAGGTGTTGAGTAACCCCAACGTCATGCACAGAACTGTTCAGCTGCCAGGATGACCAGTTCTTAAAAGGCGAAGGCCCATATTTATACTTTTTGACGCTAAACTGCGCTAACGCAGTTTAGTGTCAAAAAATGTTGCGCCGTCTAACGCCATTCTGAAGCGCCATGCGGGCGCCATATTTATGGAATGGCGTTAGACGGCGCAATCAGACCGGCGCTGCCTGGTGTGCGTGGAAAAAAAACACGTAGACCAGGCAGCGCCGGCGTTGGGAAAAAATGACGTTAGAGCGTCTTAAAATGGCGCAAGTCAGGTTGACGCTAAAAAATCGTCTTAACCCGATTTGCGCCATTTTTTCGACGCCCAGACGCCATTTCATGACTCCTGTCTTAGTAAAGACAGGAGTCATGCCCCCTTGCCCAATGGCCATGCCCAGGGGACTTGTGTCCCCTGGGCATGGTCATTGGGCATAGTGGCATGTAGGGGGGCACAAATAAGGCCCCCCTATGCCACAAAAAAAATAAAAAAATAAAAAAAATTATACTTACCTGAACTTACCTGTACTTCACTGGGATGGGTCCCTCCATCCTTGGGTGTCCTCCTGGGGTGGGCAGGGGTGGCAGGGGATGTCCCTGGGGGCAGGGGAGGGCACCTGTGGGCTCATTCTGAGCCCACAGGTCCCTTAACGCCTACCCTGACCCAGGCGTTAAATTCAGGCGCAAATGCGGGTTTTTTTGACCCGCCACCTCCCGGGCGTGATTTTTGCCCGGGAGTATAAATACGACGCATTTGCGTCGCATCTCATTAACGCAAGGAAGGCGTTCACGCAAAAAAATGATGCTCTTTCTTCATATTTTGGCGCTAGACGCGTCTAACGCCAAAGTATAAATATGGCGTTAGTTTTGCGCCGAATTTGCGTCGAAAAAAACGACGCAAATTTGGCGCAAACGGAGTATAAATACGGGCCGAAGAGTCCTGGGAGAGCCTCTACGCAGTCACTATCAGGACCCGCCGGCAGATAGCTGGACAGGCAAGGCGCGTCCAAGTGACACCGGTGGCCCTACCAACACCATCCACACTTTTACATACCCCGCCCCTCCACCAGCAGTACTCTCTGTCTACTTGCATTGCTTGCATGATAGCTGTGAAAGCAGCAGGAATGGCTACTGCTGTAATCACATACTTTCATTATGAGCAAAACTCGTAGGAGCGTTGAACAAAATTCGACCACATCGAAAGAGAGAATTCAAATTCCCATTGCAATGTTATTGAGGAATAGAGACAGTGATGTGGCAGAAGCAATCTGTGAGGGTTTTACCGTCACAAGAAAAAGTAGATGATTTGTTAGTGGATTGGTTTATTCGTTGAGTTGTGTGGCCATTCATAATATTTAAGTCATATGAAAACTGAATTCATGGCACAATAAAAGCTGCGGCCAGGCATCGGGTGAAATAAAGAATGTTATCTCGATTATTCTACTGAATGCACATGATGTGCATGTTTAAGAAGCTGGGAAAGTGCCGACACCTGTACCTTCTGTACTACGGATGTTTTAATAGCAGCAGGGGCATCTCGCCCCTCCACCGTGTTAAGACTGATAAAAAGAGTATCAGTGAGCCGACAATTAGAAGCTCTTGGTATTTATAATTGTAAAAGGTGACAAAATATGCTGTAGCAGGTGCTATAAAAACCAAACCCTATAGATTGAATGAAAAAATAAGGTGTCAGGTTAAGGTTGTGAGAAGTGATGATGAAGCCACATAAAGAAAGTCTCAAAAGCACTGAAAAGTGTTAGTAAAGGCGTTATACAAATTTCTTACAACTTCCTTAATAATGTATGGTTTATGTCTTCTACTGGGAGAACTCAGGGGCATATTTATACTCTGTTTGCGCCGAGTTTGCGTCAAAATGTTTGATGCAAATTTGGCGCAAACCTAACACCATATTTATACATTGACGCCCAATCCCGCAAACGTCAAAATTCAGCAGTGTGTGTCAATTTCTGGATGCGGGAAACCGCCTTGCATTAATGACATGCAAGGTAGGCGTACACGTCCAAAAATTGACTTTAAGGCCTGTGCGCCTTATCTATACTCCAGCGTCATTTTGACGCACACGAGGGGGTGGACCTTAAAAAATGGCGCACAGCCTGATTTGCGCCATTTTTTAACGTCTGGGTGAGGGCAGGCGTTAAGGGACCTGTGGGCTCATTTCCATGGTCTCTGACCATGGAAGCAGTCCACAGGTGCCCTTCCCTGCCCCCAGGGACATCCCCTGCCACCCTCGCCTACCCCAGGAGGACACCCATGGATGGGGGGACCCATCCCAGGTAAGTACAGGTAAGTTGAGGTAAGTATATATATTTCTTTTAAGTGGGATAGGGGGGCCACATGCCACTGTGCCCAATGGCCATGCCCAGGGGACAGAAGTCCCCTGGGCATGGCCATTGGGCAGGGGGGCATGACTCCTGTCTTTCCTAAGACAGGAGTCATTTCAATGGGGGTTGTGTGTCAAAAAATGGCGCAAGTTCGGTTAGAGCCATGATTTTTTACTCTAGCCTGACTTGCACCATTTTTTGACACACAACACCCATTCTTCCCTACGCCTGCGCTGCCCGGTTAGAGTCATTTTTTTTTTACTCTAACCAGCCAGCAGCGCCGTCTACTGTCAATCCATAAATAAGGTGTTGAAATGGCGTTAGCCGGCGGTACCTTTTATGACGCAAACCAGCCCCGGCGCTGGTTTGCGTCAAAAAGTATAAATATGAGCCTCATTCTTGATGAGTTAAGGGTTGTATGTTACACTTCTATGAGTATTTAGTTCCCTGAAATGATGGACACGCACACAAGAAATCAGTGCTGCGTACTTATAAAGGTGTTATTAAATATGAAATACCTGTTCTAATGGAGATTATATGAAGGCACGTTATTGGAGAAATAACAAGCATTTGCAAAGCAATAGGTCTCGCATTAGCGAGAGCTAGAGCTGTTGGCGCTGTAAATGATAATGACAACCTCGCATTTGAGACCGTATAAATATTTATCCATGCAGCACATTAAGGGCCTTATTTATACTTTTTGGTGCAAAACTGCACTAAGGCAGTTTTGCCCCAAAAAGTTTTGCACCAGCTTGCACCATTTTTTAGCACCAGCTGGGCACCATATTTATGGAATGGTGCAAGCCGGTGCAAAGGGTAGGCTAGCTTTAAAAAAAATGACGCTAGGCAGTTTTGAGTCAAAATAAATTAATCTGACCAGATTAGCATCATTTTTTGATGCTAAGGGGCATATTTATACTCTGTTTGCACTGAATTAGCGTCCGTTTTTTTTAACTCTAATTCAGTGCAAAACTAACTCCATATTTATACTTTGGTGCTAGACCCGTCTAGCACCAAATTTATGGAGTTAAAGTCATTTTTTGGAAGTGGAAACCTACCTTGCCTTAATAAGATGCAAGGTAGGCGTTCCCGTGCAAACAAATGACTCTATGGCTTTAACACCATATTTATACTCCCATGTAAAAATGGTGCAAGGGAGGGAGGAGGGGTCAAAAAATGGGGCAAAGCAAGCTTTGCCCCATTTTTTAAGACCTGGGTCAGGGCAGGGGTTAGGGGACCTGTTGGCCTATTTCCATGGTGCAACACCATGGAATAAGCCCAGAGGTGCCCTCCCCAGGCCCCAGGTGCACCCCCACCCACACCATAGGGACTGCGGAGGATGGGGGACCCTATCCCAGGTAAGTACAGATAAGATTGTATTTAATTTTTTTTTTTTTTGTTTAAGTGCCATAGGGGGCCCTGAAATGGGCATGGTAGGTTTAGCACCATAAAATGACGCTAATCTGGTTAGAGTCATTTTTTTTTACTCTAACCTGCCTAAAGTCGTTTTTTGGTGCTAAACCCTCTTCTTCTATACTACCAGCCCCACCCGACTAAAGTCATTTTTTTTTTACTTTAGCCTACCCTTTGCACCGACTTGCACCATTCCATAAATATGGTGCCCGGCTGGTGCACAGAAATGGTGCAAGCCGGTGCTAAACATTTTGGTGCAAAACTGAGTTAGTGCAGTTTTGCAGCAAAAAGTATAAATAAGGGCCAATATTTTGTAAGTTTGCGCCACTTTTGCGTCATAAAATGACGTTAATGCGGTGCAAAAAAAGTTTTAATCAGGGCCTTGATGCTAGATGGGTCTAGCACCAAAGTATAAATATGGAGTTAGATTTGCACCGAATTAGAGTAAAATGACGCTAATTCGGTGCAAACGGAGTATAAATATGCCGCAGAGTATAAATATGCCCCTAAATATGGCGTTAAGGCCATAGAGTCATTTTTTGCACGGGAACACCTACCTTGCATCTCATTAAGGCAAGGTAGGTCTCCACTTTCAAAAAATCACTTTAACTCCATAGATTTGGTGCTAGAGGGGTCTAGCACCAAAGTATAAATATGGAGTTAGTTTTGCACCGAATTAAAGTAAAAAAATATGACACTAATTCGGTGCAAACAGAGTATAAATATGCCCCTAAGCCTTTATCAGAAATAACTGCATTTGTTCATTCCTTCATATAATTGGCATTAGACTGTAATGGTCTGAACAGCCCCTACAGAGCACCAGAGTAAAAATAGCATTTTGAGGAAACATGGTCATATGAACATATATTCAGCCCCTAAATGGTATAATCACATGAAAAATAATAATATAGATTATTGCAGTGTGATCATATATTCGGCCCCATGAGAGCATAGTGTTTTACACATGTTTACGCCTAGCAGGCCTTTTAAATATCATTTAAGTGTGGAGCCAGTGGCACAAGGGTGCTGTGCCACAGATCATTACTAGGGGCCATATTTATACTCTGGTTGCGCCGAATTTGCGTCGTTTTTTTCGACGCAAATTCGACGCAGAACTAACGCCAACTAACGCCATATTTATACTGTGGCGTTAGACGCTTCGGGCGCCAAAGTGCCCGGAGTGTGCGTGATTTTTTAGCGTGAACCCCTTCCTTGCGTTAATGATATGCAAGGGAGGCGTTCCCGTCTTAAAAAATGACTCCCAGGCCTTTACGTGGTATTTATACTCCCGGGCAAAAGAGACGCCCGGGAGTGGGCGTGGCCAAAAACGGCGCATTTGCGCCGCTTTTTAACGCCTGGGTCAGGGATGGCGTTAAGGGACAAGTGGGCTCAAAATGAGCCCAGAGTGCCCTCCCCTGCCCCCAGGGACCCCCCCTGCCACCCTTGCCCACCCCAGGAGGACACCCAAGGACGGAGGGACCCATCCCATGGACATTAAGGTAAGTTCAGGTAAGTATTTTTATTTTTATTTTTTGTGGCATAGGGGGGCCTGATTTGTGCCCCCCTACATGCCACTATGCCCAATGACCATGCCCAGGGGACAGAAGTCCCCTGGGCATGGCCATTGGGCAAGGGGGCATGACTCCTATCTTTACAATGATAGGAGTCATGTTGATGGGGGATGGGCGTCGAAAAAAAATGGCGCAAGTCGGGTTACGACGATTTTTTCGACGTAACCTGACTTGCCCCATTTTAAGACGCCCATACGCCATTTTCCCCCTACGCCGGCGCTGTCTGGTGTACGTGGTTTTTTTCCACGCAAACCAGGCAGCGCCGGTCTGCTTGCGCCGGCTAACGCCATTCCATAAATACGGCGTCCGCATGGCGCTTCAGAATGGCGTTAGACGGCGCTAAATTTTTTGACGCTAAACTGCGTTAGCGCAGTTTAGCGTCAAAAAGTATAAATATGGGCCTAGATGTCCCTGTAGAGTCAATAGCAGAAGGTGCAGTACTACTGGTCATAGCTGGACGTCCTTGTAAAATCAAAAACAGAAGGTGTGGTATTTACTGGTAATGGTTAGGTGTCCCTGCTGGGCTAACTGAATTAGTAATGCTTTAGAATAGATTGTCCTTTTGAGTAAAGTGTAGTGCATTACATATTTGCAAGCCAAACATGACTATCAAAATAATACCAACAAAACCTCTATAACACAAACTTTTCTCAACCATTAAAACAAATGTTTTAGCTATGACAAAATTTAAATTCAAAAATGCACTCAGTGGTAGAAGAGGTTATGATATTTGGGCCCCCTCTCACCTAGTGTGACCCACAAGATTGCCTAAATAGACAGAGTGCAGTATTCTAAATGTTTCAGGGGTGGGTCCATTGCCCTAGGACCACCACAGGCTGAGTTATGGGAACAAATGTGTTGTAAACCGAATGCCTGCAAAGCATTATGGGCTAAATTTTGGTGAATACATTAAACCTTTATGAGAAACAACGTGTGTTCGTCCATTAGCAAAAGGTGTAGTACCACTGGTGGTTGCTAGATGTACCCTTAGCAGAAGATGCAGTACCACTAGGGGTGGTTGGGTATCCCTGTTGAGCCAATGAAATCAGTAGTGCCTTGGAACAATTTTTTTTTTATATCAGAGGTGTAGTGCTATATACATCTGCAGGCCAGGCATAATTGTCAAAATACTAACAGAACCTTATAACACAAACTCCTCTCAACTGTGTAAAAAAAAACATTTCAGCTATGAAGAATTTAAAGATGCACAGAGTGGTGGAAGAGATTATGATATTTGGGCCCCCTCTCACGTAGTGTGACCCACAAGATTTCCTGAACAGAAAGAGCACATCACTCTACGTGTTTTGGGGGTGGTCCCATTGCCCTAGGACCACCACTGGGTGAGTTATGGGCACAAACATGTTGTAAAACAAATGCCTGTGAAGCATTATGGGCTGAGTTTCCATGAATACATTATCAAAATAAAGTGTGTTATTTTTTTATGTTAGAAGCGTGTAGCTGTAGTGTATATGTCTGTAGGCCAGGTAGAATTGTCAGAATATTAACAAAGCCCTTATCACACAAACTCCTCCGAGCTATAAAAAAAAAAACAAGTTTCAGCTAGGAGAGAATTTAAATTTACACTGAATGGTGGAAGAGGTTAAGATATTTGACCTCCCTCACACCTAGTGTGACCCACAAGATTGCCTGAACGAAAGTACACATTATTCGAATTATCGGCACAAAAATGTTGTAAAACAAATGCCTTCAAAGCATTGTGCACTTAATTTCTATGAATACATAAACCTTTATCAGAAATAAATTGTGGCCCATATCTATACTTTTTTAGTGCCACATTTGTGTCATTTGTTGATGCAAAAGCGATGCAAACTTGCAAAATACAATTGCTAAAAAAAGTATAAATACGGGTGTGTGTTCTTTAGCAGAAGGTGTAGTACGAGTTGTGGTGGCTAGATGTCCCAACTAAGTCAGCATTACCTTCAAACAATTATTCTATTGATATGATAGGGCATAACATGTTTGTAGGGCAGGCCAGACAGAATTATCAGGATACTAATTACTTCCTGACAACACAAACTCCCCACAGCCATATAAACAAAAATTCCAGCAACAAAAAAAAGTTTAAACATGCACTGCATGATGGAAGAGGTTGTGATATTTAGGCCCTCTCTCTTCTCTGTCCCAGTGTGACCCAAAAAATTGCTTGTACAGAAAGAGCACATCATTATAAATGTTTTCGGGGGCTCCCATTGCCCTAGAACCACCACAGGGGGACAAATGTGTTGTAAATCGAATGCTTGCAAAGCATTATGGATCGAGGTTTCCAGAGTGCAGTGAATATTGTAGTATTGTCTCTCCCGCTGTGCCGGGAGAGCCTGAGGATTCATTCCTTGGTTGATTTCATGTTTCATATACAACAATACTTGTTATAACTGACGATGTAAAGTAGGGACCCAGTGATAGGCAAACACGGAAAATGAGCTGCGCACATGAACATGAGTGCTAATAAACACGAGAGGCAGTAAACAAAGAAAAATAGTCCCTCTAAACAACAGAAAAACATGAGAGGTGTAAGTAAACTGTACTAGGGCGGTGCACCTGGGCCACGTACAGAAAGTGACGTATCGGCTGCCAATCCACTTAGAAGGCAGCACAACAAGAGCAACACTGCCTTCAACCTATTGGAAGTGGCAGGCAGTGGCAGGCGGGACAAAAATGCCTATATCCCTAACAACAGGTCTTCCAGACAGCGCGCGCGCGTTGTCGAGGCTCGACCTGAAAACAATGGTAACAAACAAAAATAAGATTAATGTAAATCTAACAAAAATGGAAACTTAACATTCGGTGGTAATTTAGTCAAATGATTGATGGAATCAATTTGTACGTGAATTCTTTCATTCCCGGCCTCTAGCTAATAGTCATTTTAGCACCAAAATACCATGTAAATGAGAATCCTAGACTACCTTTTTAACACACATACCTTTCACTCATAGGGCCAGATTTAAGAAAAGTGGTGGTACAATAGATGTAGCTACCTTTCTTGTGGCCCTTTGCCCCCATCCCTACCTCCACCATGTGAGCGCTGTATTTAAAATATGGCTCACCATGGCACAGAGTAGAGAGCCATAGAGTCAGAATTTCTGTTGTTATTGATGTACTGTTCAGGGTTAGATCTAAAATTTTGGAGCTAACCCTGAACAGTACATAGGGGCCCATTGAAAACATGCCTCCTTTTACCGCCTGCTCCGAGCATTAAAAATGTTGAAAAAAATGACACCCAGATTTGGTCCCCTTGCTCACTGTGCCACTGTATTTATGCTAGCATGGCTGATGAGGGGTGATACCCTGAAACTGGTCCCAGGATGCTTGTTTCTCGTCCAGGGAGGACCTGACCTAGCAGATCTGGCACGACTGTTTCCATGTGAAACAGGGTCAAGACTGATTTGCACATGGCTGGGTTCAACTCGGGGGCATGGTGAGCAAAAGAACAATGAATTCAACCAAGATTTGTGTCTGGAGCTGAGTGTTTGAAAAGTTTCAGCACTCCATCCGTCATCCTTTTGTGTTGCTAAAGTCACCCTAAGTGGCCAGGGTATGCCCAAATGTGGCTTCCTTGCTCACTGTGCCACTCGGGTCAAACTAGCCTGATTGATGAAGAATAATAACTCGAAACTGATCCCAGAATGCTTGTTTCTGGTCCAGAAAAGACTTGGCCTTGCAGTTCAATCTGGACTGTTCCCATCGGAACCGAGTCAAGACTGATTTGCGTATGGCTGCTTCCAAACTGGGGTGGCATGGTGAGCAAAATAATGATGGATTTCATCCAGATCTGTGACTGGGAGTGAGTTTTTAAAAAATCTCAGCCCTCCATCCATCATCCTTTTTTATTGCAACAACTGCCCTAAGTGAGAAGGGGGTCCGTGCTCCCTGCACCACTGGATTCAAGCTAGCCTGGCTGATGAAGGGTGATACTCTGAAATCAGTCTCAGTATGCTTGTTTTTGGTCAGATAAAGACCTGCCCTTGTAGTTCATGCTGGACTGCTCCCATTGGGAAACAGGGTCAAAGCTGATTTGTATATGGCTGGGTCCAAACTGTAGTGGCATGGTGAGTAAGATTCAGCATTACGTCTGTCATACTTTTGTGTTGCCAGGGTCAGAAGATCCATGAATAGTAATCTTGTCACTCAAGTGAGGTCTGTAGAATGATTAATTTTAGAAGATATGCTAATGAAAACAGAATTTCCATTGGAGAAACAATGGAAGTTTGCAAGAATTTAAAAATAAGTTACCAACTGTTTTGGAGAAATTTGTTGTGTGTGCACACCACCCCAGAACCTTCTACTTCTGACAGCCATAGAAATGAAAGGCAGTGATAGATAAGGAAATGGCCTCATTTAATAGCCACATTAAACATGGATCTTTGGAAGGGAGAAGGGAATGCTCTCAATCTGCTGAACCGAGAGAAGCCTTTAGAAGATTCCTTTTCAGGTTATATGATGTCATGCAGTGAGATTATAAGACAGAAATAAAGCAGATTTGTTAATTAGGGATCAGGGCACTTTATGAGCCTTAATTATTTGTGATGTCCAACTTTATTGTGTTAGACCACACATCTTTGTGTATCCCTGTTGCAAATATTGAAAATCCTCCTTAAAAATTTTCAAAGCAGAAAATGACTTAGAAGCAATAGTGTAGACATGCTTAGATGGAGTTTGGAACCCACAAGAATAACTGCTCAATGGAAATGGCATACATTCTGATTCAGCAAAGAAAATACATCGACTTTTGTTAATATATAGCAGGCATCAATCAGTGAGTATTCCTAACTAATCTCCTGATTAGAATAGCATTTTTGGACTTCATGCAAAACAATTTAGTCAACACAAATTTGGAGAAAGATCTAACTATGGCTCTATCAAAATTAGTGGTTGGTACCTAAGGACAAAAGCAAATTGACCTAGCAATCAGTAGCATCGTCTTATACCTTGCCTCAGTATGGTTCAGCAAGCTGTGACTGTCTTCGTCAATTGGACATCTGTTCGGTCAGCAAAACATCGGAGTTCAGCATTAAAGTTCAAGATAGGAAAATGTCTCTTCATGCAGTTCAAAAAGAATAATAACTATACTTTTGGGACGGTTAGGAAAGAACGGGGCGACTGGCCTCTCTCCTCTCGGTGCAGTCTGGCTAAGTTGCTATTGGTCAAAGAATTGTATGTTTACGTGAAAGTAGAACCTCAAATCTAAGAATTTACTTAACCATTGTTCACATGTTGCTGATTGGCTCCTCTTCTCCTGTTCCCATCACTGGGCTCGTCAGGTAACAAATTTGTATCAGCTTATACCCCAGTCAGTGCATCCATTGTTATTTCCTGGAAACCTTGCCTTTACACACACTAAGTTATACAAAGTATCCTTAGCTAGTACAACATATTCTAGCAAGCAGTTCTCATGGGAAATAATTATAGCTGCTAACATGTGGTCAATGCAATGGAAAATTACATTTTAATTCTTTAGGCAGCCATTTTATGATTTGTCATGGGCACAGCTTGCTTATTCTAAATGTAGTCACTGTAAAAGAAGAATACATAGTACCAGGCACCTTCGTGAAAGGGCTAGTAGTTTTAGTCATGAAACTTTGCACACATTCATTGTCACCTAGCAGCAATAAAGCTATCCCATTCAAATCATACACCGTGATATTGAGGATACCATTTTGAATAATTTACTTCATTATTAGACATATTTCCTTCCCATTTCCAATTGTGTAGCATTAACTTTAGGAATTGAAGCTGTCTGTAAAATTGTCTGATAAGGTCTGGAAAACTGCTGTCAAGTCAGACCTAAGAAAGGGTTAAAATGACAGGCTGGTAAGTAGCTTTCTAATGGGGTCAATGGTGGTTTAAGGGGCTTGTAAAGGAGCCCCTAATATTGAATATTCTGAACTGTTAGCACAATATTCCTAATAAGGTGAGCACACCGGCTTGCACTAACTGAGGTGTTTTCAAATGCCCAAGCCACCAGTATTAACTGTATATACTATTTAACAAATTAAGATTACGTTGTTTTCACTGGCTCAGTGTGTTTCAAAATATTTATATTAGCCACTAATTTCTCCTAAAATTCAGTGGTTCGGAAACCCTGACCTTTCAATTTTTCAATTTTTCTGAATAGGACAGGTGTAACTCAGGTAATTCAGTATTGCTTAATCATGTGGAATTACCTATAAATTCTGCAAGATTACATATAATTCTGTGAGAAGAGTAATTCTGTGCTTAGTGCTATATCTTAGTGCAAGAGTGCCCCTTCATGCCTAAAATAGGTGCAATAATGCGTTTTGTGCTAAGAAATAGTGCTAAATGCAAGAGAACATGAATAGTGATCGAGAGCGAGCATCTGCTTACACCTGCTAAATGTGCATTTGGTGTAGTCTATACCTTTGACTTGCTCCTTGTTTTTAGCGATATTTTCTTAGTGTAAAATGTACACTTGCATCTGAAATTGACACCAGGATGTATTTTGCACTAAGAAATCGTCAAGCACATGAATAGCGAGCGTGAACGTCCATTTGTGCTTGCTAAAAGTGTTCTTGCGGTACTCCTAATTTCTGTAGTAGGTATCATTGCATTACTCTGCATCAAAGAGAAACACAGCATTACAGAAATGACTCCAATTTCTTCTTTTACAATGCACAACTATCCTAAATTTCTACAAAATAAATGCTCCAGAAGTCTACTAAAATTGAGTTTGCTCACTATGCAAATGTCACACTTATTATGCTTTTGAATACTTGATAGCTGGTATTGATATATAAAAGCAAACCTTATCAAAGGGAATAGGTCTGGGCTATTTTAGCAGATTGTGTTTTTGTTGTAATAGTTGAATACTAGATGGAAGAACGTTTGCTTTTGAAGCTGTGCATAAGTGAGAATACATCAAAAACATCTGACTGTATCTCAGATGGCAACACAGCCTACTAAACTGATGAAAAATTCCAAAATGCACACCTGCACTAATCACAAGCAAAAGTGAACTCTCCATTTAATGACTGGGCATAAAAATTGGATAACGGAGCTGCACCTCTGCAAACAGACGTGTACACGCCACTGGATGTACAGATGCATGTTGTACATGATATGGTACAAACCAGCAACTAAATGAAGTATTTGCTAATCCTGATGGACTTTGCAGGTCGTTTTTTAACCCACATCAGCAAGGTTTTGCTAGAGGCATTGAACAAAATTACAAATGTTTTGGGCCCAGGATTTATACAAAAGTGGTGCAGCGCGGTGCTGCACCAAAAAAAACAGCGCTGCACCACTTTTGAAACACAGGGGTGCACTGTATTTAGAGGAATACGTCACACTCCTGCATTTCCCCCTGCTCTGGGTCTGAATTAAGCTGCCTAGCGCCAATGCAGGCATCCTTGCACCATGGTGCAAGGGTGTCTGCGTTGAGGGGATAGATTGTTTATGTGCAGGAAGATGCCCTTCCTGCACATAAACAATCTATAATAGTGATTTGGCACTTCTATGTGTGCTGCAAAATGCGGCACACGTAGAAGAACCAAAGAGTCATTTGGAATGATGGTTTATGTGAAGGAACAGACACCTTCATGCACATAAACAATCGTCAATGGCATTTTGCTTCTTCTAAAGCTCATATAGAAAAAGCTAACAACGAGGAGAAATAAAAGCATTCCTGCTTGTTTTACATTCTAACACCACCCCTTGGTTGGTACTTATTTTTGGCGCTGCCTCAGGTTTATGACAACTCATAAATCTGAGGCAGCGTCAAAAGCAATGGGTCTTATGATGGAACGCCCACAGCAACACCCATTGCTCGCCTCTCTGACGCAGAACACTGCATCGGAGGGGCCCATATTTACAAGGAGGCATAACGCCACAAAAAGGTGGTGTTACGCCTCCTCGTAAATATGGAGCAGTGCTTAGCGCCACTGGAGCGTCATGAAATGTGTTCGCTCTATTGCAAATAACAAAAGCACATTTGGGTGCTTTTTTTAAAATTTCACCTGGTTACCATTGACTTCAAGTTGATAGTAATTGCATCTCCTAAATGCCCAAGTCACATTTAGGAAATGCATGGTACATCAGAATAGGAATCACAAATAGTAAAACCCTATTTGCGATTTCCTATTCTGGGAATTGCAAACTGGCTTTGTGCATAAGAAAAGCCCATTCTGCATTTCTTAACAACCTGAAATTCGTGTATCTGGCCCAAAGTATATTCTAAGTTTTTGTTACATAATTGTGCAGTCAGGCAAAGTTGTTTGTAGCCCAAATATAAAAATAAACCCATGGCTCTAAAGTTTTTCTTAAGTATCCCCGTCAGGTCTGCCGAATACCAAAGTGCTCAGTATTGATTCCACCTCATAGCTCTTTCTTTCCCTATCCTATACTGTCACCTTCCCCCACTCTTGTGAAATATTGTTAACAGCCTCCTTCTCCCTTTGTTACTGTTTTCCTGTATTCACTTGCTTTTTCTTTCTCCCTTTATTGCCCTATTCACTTTGGTCAAAGAAAAATAAGTTCCAGTCCACAAAGTGAGTACTTTTGCCTAACACCAGCAACCTTCTACACCAATGCGGGAAGCACTGATTAATAGCTATGCGCTAAGTATTTCCAAACCCCATCCTCATAAGACCCTCATTTTGGCTTAATAAAACCTGCTTTCCAGTGTGGCTAGCTGCACAGAAAATTACAGAAATCAAGAGGCTAGGTATGAGAGAGCAGGCTGAAAGCTGCTGAGCAAGTGTTTGAGTCTCTCACACGAAATCAATGAGTGAGGCTAGAGGTGTCTAACACCACCTGATGACACCTTTAGGCTTCATATTGAGCAGCCTGCTCTGGTCGAAAATGTTTAATGAGCTGGTAAAGCGGTGTTGTGGAAGCAGTCAACATCTTTCTCTGTCAGTGTTAACTACAAAATAAGCATGCTGCCCAGAATAGAAAAAGCGAGGCATGGTTCTTCTTATTAATTATGTCAGCTACCCCTTGGAGTCTCTGTTTTTTCTTCTGCCACATTTTTAGGTCTGGCTTAACAGCGCAGCTGTCGCCAGAACTTGTGTGTTGACTAAGTAAAGAGCTTTAAGAAGCTTCATGCCTACTTTAATTTATTGGGCAGACGTTTTCTGCCTTTACTGATAAAGAGTGCTTATATTGCACAGAATGTGCTCAATATGCAAGGCTGCGATAGTTAAAGTAACAAGCCAATAATCAACATGTAGACCTGGTTAGTTCATTGGAAAAAATGCTGTAGGTCTCATCTGTTTATGATGAAAAGCTATGGCAAAGATACTAGGTCTTATTTATTGGGAAAAATATGTGTTGAAGCCAACAGGCCTTCATGCGTGGATTGTTATTGCACTGTATTAAGACCGGAAGGAAAGTATTTTCTAATGCAGGCCCCAGGTTAAATTGAACAACTTTTGAACTATTTACCAAATGCTAAAGTAATGAGACTTACGCTGTTAGCTCACACACTAAAGGAAGAGCAAGGGACTTTACATTGTAAACTCTCTGTCTAATAGAATATAAATGAGTTTTACATTGTAAACGCTGTAACAAACACTTTAGGAAGGGGCTCTACATTTCTAATTATTTGACAGATTATATTATAATCTCAGATAAATGCAAGAAGAAGGGTTGTAGTAGAAGTACCCATTTTCAAGTCTGACCACAGGATGTGCCTGCTATCGTGAGAAAAACACTTATGTTCAGGTCATTGTATACATAGGGTCGGTCTAAAATGTTTGATAGGTCACTCAAGGGAAAAACAGTATACTCTTGCTTATATACATGCTATGGTCAATTGGCGTACTTTATTTAGTTTTAAATGTGGTGACAAAGGCAGTAGGCCTCTCATTTTACACATTGAATAACTTGATAAAGCCAATAACACTAACTTTTTGATTGTGAAAAACCTATGTTTTTCTAATAGGCCTATATAACACCATTGCTGGTTATCATGATTAGCGTCTGCTGGTGTGCAAATTGTCACACAATACCTTGTAATTTTAATTTTGAATGAATTAACAAAGCATGTGAGCCTCACCATTTTGATTGTGTAAAGCCTTATGTATTTCATTAGGTCAAGATCTACAGGTAACATGCTTCCAGTACACATGTTGAATCCCAGATCATGGGTCAGATGGACAATGCCTTTTTGCGTTTCTTAATGGTACGAATTAGTATTACAGGCTGTTATGAAATGCAAACTGTGTTTTTCTAATGTACAAAGTCCTTTAAGGAATCGCATATTGCGCTTTCTACCCTGAGGAAATTGCTATTTGTGATTTCCAGAATAGGAAATGCAAATAGGGATTTCCTATTTGCATTTCCTATTCTGATGTACCATGCATTTCCAAAATTCTATTTGGGCATGTTGGAGATGCAGTTACCACAGACTAGACGTCAGTGGTAACGAGGTGCAATTTTTAAAAAAAGGCACCCCAAGGTGTTTTTTTTTAAATTGCAATAGCGCACACACATGCCCCTTAGGCATATGTGTGCTCTACAGGTGCACCCCTATTTTTGGGGTCCACCAAGGAGGGTCTTTTTTCCCATTGCCATCCCTGGTTTTGCATTTCCTAAATAACGATTTCTTGATAAGAAACCAGCATGGTGAGTTCTAACTCTTGACCCTCTTTTTTGGTCCACACCTACATAACCTTTTTCCTGATCTTACCTTATTATAATCACATATTTATTCTCCTCGCATGATATACTTGTGATTCATGTTCACTTGTTTGATAGTGTGTAGACCATCATGAGTGAATTCATTCAATTTCTCCATATTCTTGTGATCAAACCTGTTTCTATTTTTCTCTCACTTTCAGGCTTTCTTTTTCCCCATGAAATCACACATACTTCTTCGACATGACCATACTTATTTGTGTGTATTTATTTAATGTAGGGAGTTGATTTTTATTTCAGAATCTTTCATTGTATTAAGTGCCAACACTGTTAGGGCTCAACAACATTACTTTTGGTCCTGATGATGACCTATGATACTGAGTTGGGCTGATATGTCACCAAAAGCAATATGGTATAATAGTAATATTTTTGAATGATTCAAAAGAGAGGATTATACTTTGTGTCAAAATCTTAATAATTTTAGGTACCTGTATAAACAAAGACATTTTCTTAGACTTTTTGCTATTTCCTTAGATGTCATCACTACTTTAGGCAATGTTTCACTTTCTAGCACCTTGATTGCACTAGAAACACTCAGCGCTTTATATCTTGATATTCTTTACACTGATTTTAAATATTGTTTCAATAAAGAATTCACAATATCTGCCATGTCTTTCACATTGTTTGAATTTACAATACACTGTAAGGTATTGATTGCATTGTAAAAATATCTTGATGTAGTGATACCTATTTGGACACTGCTGCTTAAAAAACAGTTATGACAACATTTACTGGTGAATCAATAGTAAGGTCAAGATAAATGAGTTGTTCCTTAAAAAACTATTTTGCTTATGCCTGCTGATGGCTATTTAACCCTCTGCAACCCTCTGCACTGTGTAATTGCTTCTCTGGTGATTGGTTGGGGGTTCCACTGTCATTCACCATTATTCCCCATAGTAGTTCATTCTGTTTTGGTTATCTGCAGTGAAAACAGATATATAGTACAGTAATTTGGGGGACAACCAAGCTAATCCGTCCTGTGACAACTTAGTTATGTGTGTAACTCCATGCCATGTGTTGAGGCTATTTGTTTAATGAGAAGTTGTGGTAAGAAATAATAACTTTAGTGTGTTATTTACCCTTTGGGGAATATCAGGAAGATTTGCAGCATAGCTATGCAGCTTTCTTTGTGGACAGAGGAACAATGTCATACTATTCAAAACTATCAAATAGAATCCAAGACAAAATTTCTCTTCAGCTCATGTAAATTCAGGAATGTTGCTCTTAGCTTCCTTTACCTCTGTCACCACAACCTAATATTGTATTTTAGTGAGAAAATATGATGTCATGCTTTTTTGAAAACAATTGTTATTGATGCTTTTAACATGTACACACAGTCAACAATTGTAATAGAATCATAATCAAAGCAATATCATCAAGTTCATCAATTCTCCTGCCTGGGACCAATCCACCAAGGTGCCTTATTTTCTCCGAAGGTGACCCTAATGCTTCTTTGAACAATGCAACCATATTTTTCCTGCTGTTTTTATGTGTGTAATTATCCCTCTTGTGTAATACACCTGAAATACAGTTTGTAACCTTTCAACAAATGACTGTAGGTATGTTCTTTCTAAAACTGTGTCATTTTATTTGCACAATGTGGAACCTGAGTTTCATAATAATCACATTTTGATTCCAGCAATTAAACGTGTTTCCATAACAACGTGATTATGCTTGGTATAACATTTGCATACAACAGTTTACTAGTGATGCACTTGGCCCTTTCAGCAGAGTCATCCCCCAAAATTTTGCCTTGATCCTCCTGTTTTCTGAACCTGTTTTGTTGGGTTTTAGACCTCTGTGCACTTTACCACTATTAAGAATTGCTAAAGTGCTTGTGCTCCCTCCTTACAACCTAGCAGGATTGGCTTATACACAATTTGCATATTAAATTTACTTGTAAGTTCCCTAGTGAAGTGGCACTACCTGTGCCCAGGGCCTGCAAATATTATTGTGCCAACCACTTAAGTAGCCTTTGACCTGGCAAAATAAACCTTTTACCAGGCCCAAACCTTCCTTTTTAATATATATATATGTCACCCCCAGGGTAGTCTCTGAACAGTCTAGAGGTCAAGATGCAGAATCTTTAAAAATGTAGACATATTAATTTCAGCTTTGCATGACTGGTAGTGAAAAACTGTCAATACTCTAGGTGGTGCCACTCACCTGAACTCTTGACGGTGATGATGGGGCAATGCTGCAACTCCTATCCACCTGAGCACTAGCCTTAGGGTCAGATGAGAAAAACTGCACTCTGTGCTGTCAAAAGCACCCAAAGAGAAGTGGGGATTGGATTAACAAGACAGAAAATGCTGTGGACAGATTTCTTCACCTGGTCAATGTTTTGCTACCTCGCAACCCAGAATGTGGCAGCGTTACAGCACAGGGGATCTGCCCTGAACAAGAACAATTAGCTTTATGTCTGCATATACATGTACATAACAGAGGAATGCACGAACTTCAATGCTTTTCACCCAAAATCTTACTGGATAGATTGTAAAAGGAATCCTGTTCTCAAATATTCATATTCATGGAGGACTCAAACTCTTGTCTTTGCACTAGAATGTTAAACATAAGTGGTTGAGTTGTCTGCCCTTGTTATATGAACAAATAGTTCCTTGGTTAACGAGTCTTATGTTATTCTGCGTTATGGTTTCATGGGTTAAGGATTCATGTGCAACAATAATTCACATGCAACAATGATTAGTCTTAATAATAATTAGTCCTTCATAACAGTTAGTCCTTAAAAGCCATTAATCATATGTCAACACATACCAAAAGTCCACAGGTTAGTTCATAAACATGGTTTGTTGGATAAATGTCAGTTGTCTTTTCTATTTAATGCTTGATTTGTGAGACCTGACAGCCTTAGGGTGGTCACCCCTAACTTTTTGCCTGCCTCCCTCCACTTTTGAGATACTGTTTTTGCTAGTTTTTAGACTCTGCGCACTTTATCACTGCTAACCAGTGCTAAAGTGCATATGATCTCCCCCTTTAAACATGGTACCATTGGATCCCACCCAATTGGGCTATTTAATTTACTTATAAGTCCCTAGTAGAGTGCTCTATATGTGCCCAGGGCCTGTAGATTAAAAGCTAAGAGTGGGCCTACAGCGCTGATTGTGCCACCCACTTCAGTAGCCCCTTAACCTTGTCTCAGGCCTGCCATTGCAAGGCCTGTGTGTGCAGGTTCACTGCCAATTCGACTTGGCATTTAAAAGTACTTGCCAAGCATAAAAACTCCCCTTTTTCTACATATAAGTCGCCCCTAAGCTGTAAGTAAAAGGCAGGACATGTACCTGTGTAGTTTACATGTCCTGGTAGTGTAACACTTCTGCATTTGTTTTTACACTACTGTGAGGCCTGCTACCTTCATATGCTGACACTGGGGCTGCCCTCATACATTGTTTGAGGGGTAGCTGCTGATCTGAAAGAAGTTGGAAGGTCATATTTAGTATGGCCAGAATGATAATCCAAAATCCTGCTGACTGGTGAAGATGGAATTATTATTACTATTTTAGAAATGCCACTTTTAGAAAGTGAGCATTTCTCTGCACTTAAATCTTTCTGTACCTTACAATCCACGTCTGGCTGAGTTCAGTTGACAGATCCTTGTGCATTCACTCAAACACACCCCAAACACAGGATACTCAGCCTCACTTGCATACATTTGCATTTTGAATGGGTCTTCCTGGGTTTGGAGGGTGGAGGGCCTGCCCTCACACAAAGGACTGCCACACCCCCTACTGGGACCCTGGCAGACAAGATTGAACTGAAAGGGGACCTGGTGCCCTTCTAAGCCACACTTTGAATTCTCCCCCACTTCAAAGGCACATTTGGGTATAAAAACGGGGCCTCTGCCCTACCATTTCAGACATTTCCTGGAGAAGAAACATGAACCAGAACCTGCACCCTGACAAGAAGACCTGCCTGGCTGACTTAAGGGCTCACCTGACTGCTTTCTGAAGAGGACTGCTGCCTTGCTGTTGCCCTGCTGTCTTGCTGCTCTCCTGCTTTGCTGCAGCAGTGCTCCCCAAGGGCTTGGATAGAGATTGCCTCCTGTTCCCTGAAGTCTCAGGACCAAAAAGACTTCTCTCCTGTAGCTGAAATCCCCGTGCTGTGAAAATTTGATGCACCGCCTGCCAAGAACGATGCACAGCCTGCTCGCTATGAAAAATTCACCGCACGCCGAGTCTGGAACGACGCAGCCCGACTTTGTGGCAGAAGATCGACGCAGTGCCAGCAAGGTGACCGGAACTTAAACACACGGCCCTGCTGGATCGACGCAAGTCGACTCAGAACGGTGACGCCCGACTTCCTGAGTGGAATCGATGCAGCGCCTGTCATGTGGCAGAGAATTCCACGCATCACCTACCGGAATCGACGCAGCCCCTGTGACTTCGCACCTCAAGCCCAGGATTCCATGCATCGTCCCTGGGGCGACTGAAAACCCCGCAACCCTTGGAGGATCCAAGTCCTTGTGGCAGAAATCGACGTAACGTCTTCCCCGTGTGGAAAATGACGACGCAAGTCCCTATGCGACAGGGCGAAACCAACGCACCCTCACCGTTTTCCACACCTCTCCTCCTCTGTGGTCCCTTGCGAGGATTTTTCAGTGCAAACCAGGTACCTTGCCCTGCAAGAGACACTTGTTGTTTCTAGGAGAACCTAAGACACTTTTTATTGCTTTTACAGTAATATTTTAATTCTAAAGGCACTTGATATCACTTTCAGTAATATCCCTACATTTTCTAATTTCATCTTTAATTGTTTTGACCTGCATTTATCCAGATAAATATTACATATTTTTCTAATCACTGTGTGGTGTATTTTTGTGGTGTTATATTGTGGTATTGTATGATTTATTGTACAAATACTTCACACATTGCATTCTAAGGTAAGCCTGACTGCTCAGTGCCAAGCTACCAGAGGGTGGGCACAGGATAATTTGGATTGTGTGTGACTTACCCTAACTGGAGTGAGGGCCCTTGCTTGGACAGGGGGTAACCTGACTGCCAACCAAAGACCTCATTTCTAACACATATGCCAAGTCTTTGCTTACACATACCAAGTCTTTTGTTAATGCTAGCAATTAAAGATGTGGCATGCTGTGCTGCAAGTTTGTATTAAGCCTTATTACTTTGTCTTTGTTCTCTCCTTTTTTATATTTTTTGTAGGTACCAGGTGGTGATTGGAGACGTTGCAAGGAGAGTCAGAGTCTGGAGATGCAGGATTGCTGAGGGAGCAGAGCTGCTGCAGAAGAATCATCAGACCATTGCAGGAGTCAGGAGCAGGTGAGGGAAAAACTGACGAGGCCAAACATTGGCTCACATTTGGGAGCGGTTTAAATAGCTACTCCTCCAAAATGGCCACCGCAACATTGTACTAAATCCTATCTTGTTTTAATGGGAAACAGGAGTTTGCTTAGCCTTTGGCCTGCAGATTCGTGCCCCCGTCACCTAGTGACTTTTACCCTACTTAGTTTGCTCTGTTTTACGGCATTTATTTAATTATATCTTCCAAGATGGCTGCCTTGTTTCTAGTTAGGCCAATGTTTTAGTTTCACGTTATCTGTGCCACCGCGCTAAGGCGTCAATATCAAGCGACAAAGATAAACAAACTGTATGTGTTCACATTAGGTACTTTCTCTCTTCACGCCTTCGAGGGATTTGTTTACATAAATTGCCGTCTGAAGAATGTCTTGTTTTCTATTGTTTGGAACAGACCTACGTCAGGGGTCCAAGCAGATCTGAATAGATGCACCTCACTTAGACAGATAGTCTGAGGGATTCCAACCAAATGCCATTGCTGCTATCAATGCTGCACGTCGCCTTGACGCTGACCCACTCTTCGTGTCCCTACAGAGTCTGAGCTAGAGACCTCATTCCAAGGTAACAAGGGTTGAGGGGCTCTTCTCATGGACAGGACATTGGCAGTTTAGGTTTAACACACCTAGCTCTCTTTTAGGTTAGAGATTAGGTACATGATATTATGGTATTACAACATATTTCACATCTCATGTCATTTCATGTCATTGCAAGATGGTGAGGGTCTTTGTATTAATGACTCTTGTCTTTACCATTCTGTTTCTTGCATTATTCATTATCCTAATCATTGCAGCCAATGCAACTTATCATAGATTGCAGTTTTGTTAAATAAAACCTATTGAAACCTTACTGCATCTTCTTCATTGCCTGTGTTTGATTGAGACATGTTGTTTATATGAGAAAGGGGTTATCTCCATTTAACTATGACACTCCCTGAGATGTTACACTCTTGAGTCCATGTGCAATGGCTGCCACAAATCATCTTTTACTGTTTGGGTTTTTGGTGAGGTGCTTCTTGTGAGCCGGGAGGGTTGGGACAACAGTTGCGACTTGTTGTAAGACAGCCATAGTCACCTACAAACATAAGTACTGTCATCCTTAAACCAGCAGTTTTGCCTAGAGCAAGACTAAAACTACGACATGGCACCACCAACGATGGTGTTTAGGCACTAATTTACAGACACCCTGATTACCATTGTCTCTCATACAACAGGTATCCTACGTACCATTATACGGGACGTCTGTGGTCTTGGGGAAGATCCTCCTCAGCCGAACAGGGAGCATCTAACTAGGCTGTAGGTTGTTTGAGCTCAAACTATTATAAGGACTTTCTCCCCATTTGGTGTTCCATCTCTCTAAACCATTTCACAATATGGCTAACGCCATGGACATTCCTGAGAATACTAGACAAGCATTAACATTACACCTAGTAGCGCATGGCTTAACGGATGAGGGCGGGAATGTCACATTCATAGTAGAAGCTAGTGAAGCAGAATCATTCTACTCTTGGGTCACCTTTCCCGAGGAAGACCAAAGATCATTCACATTCCACACATATAGAATTGCAAATGTACCTCAACGGTACCAAGCATACCAGTATCTTGTAATCCCAATTATTGATCAAGAACATCAGAACTGGTTTAATGGTGCCCTAACACAAGTAATACAACCTGTGAGGTTAGGTCCCTTAGGTAAAGACGGACCAACATGGCCTATGTTTGCCATATACACACCTCACCCAGGTATACTAAACATGCAGGCTGCAGACCTGTGAAACTTATACATTGGGCTAGTTACACTTTACAGACAACTTCTTCACTTCGAATGCGGACTCTGAACACTATACCTGCATGTCCAGCACCACAAGCACCTGCTGGATATCAATTGGCTACTGGGATTAATCCCCAAACAGTACATACTATCATGGGTAAGTTACCCACGAAACGAGAGAAAATCCTGTGCTAGATAGCACAGAAAACAAATCAGCTGTAAACTCTGTTTCCCCATACGGGACCACCGGAGATACATAGAATTCTCACAACGTACTTTCTCTTTGTGATGGTTCCCTCGGTGGATGACTGTGCCACATGGGTTGCAGACGTTGCTGCAATTTATACTACCACACATGGTACCCCAACACTTGCTAATTTACCGGAAGTGTTAAAACAAATTCAGAATCAGTATGGGGCTGCTCCAGCCCTAGATTTGAGGATGAAATTAATGCATAACTTTGACGTAGTCTCCTCAATTATGATCAGTAACATTAAAGGTGAAGCGGTAGCACTGGCTAATCGCCAGCACCTCCTGGAGATTCCATCCTTGGACCAGGAGAAACAGCTACCAAAAATTATTTCCGACACCTATACCAGTATAGGATGAGATAGTTTGGGAGCCAAGCCAAAGAAGCTTGAACTACAGAGTACCACCCCCAAAGAAGGTACTGAACAAGCACAGGAGGGTTCTAAGAAGCGCTGGGATAAACAAAAATAATTTGAAGGTAGACAAAATCAGAGATCAGATTCTGCACACCCAGAGAACTCAGACAGGGCTCAGTCTCAGAAATAGAGAAAATATAAAAGCTCCTGACAGGTATACTGATTCACATCCCTCTCGTTCCTTTTAGGATGCACCAGATAGATGTAGCAAGAGAGGGAGCCATCCTGATCGACGTACTGAATACATGAAACAGAACAAAGACTCGCCACAGTCTTCAGACAAAAGAGATAAGCCCCCACAACAAAAGCCACAGTTTAAAAAGAAAAAGGTGGAAGCACTGTCATTTAAAAATGCCAGTACACTTGAGGAACATTGCTGAAGAACAGGACGTGGGCAGTGAAACTGTTAGACAGTGCAGCAGAGGTCACGATATTGCGCCAGAGTCTGAAAGATCATCTGGATGCGACAGCAACTAGCGATTTCATTGCAGTGGAGACTGCGGATGGGTGCGTCATGGCACCCGATAGGGTTTATGATTTAAATATCCAAATTGAAGGAGATGTGGAGCGCACCATTGGTGTGATATTCTGGGATGAACTTAGTTATGATACCCTACTGGCCAAAATGGATTGGCCTCCCTAGCACATCCGTAAGCTCCCACATGGGGAAGGTGTCATTTTGTCTTCTTTCTCTGATCTTGTTCCAGAAGCAGTAAAACAAGCCTATGCTGTCAATTGGGCTTTAGCGCAGGCACTTGTGTAGTACCGCAATCATGCAGGTTGGGACAAGGATTTACCTTGTCATGTAATACCTATCAGGTCTACACCCCAACCTCAGCCACAATATCCTGTTAAACATGAAGCAAAAGCTCGGGTGAGGGAGATCCTCACTCAGCTCGAGTACCAGGGAGTAATTGAGCCCTGTGTCTCTGCAATGAATAATCCATTATTCCCATTATTCCCTGTTGCACAACCAGATCATTCTTATAGAATAGTCTTAGATTGCAGACATTTAAACAGTCATACATGTACATACGCTATACAAAATTCACATAGCACAGCACTAATTAATAACATAGTGCACAAAAAAATACAAAACAACCTTGAACATTTCGAGTATTTTTTTCTGCCAGAAGTCGGAAACCTGAGTGTATTCTCATTTTGGCTCACAAAAACACTTCTGTTGTGTGCCCCAGGGCTACAAGAACTGCCTAGGGTTGTTCTCAACCCGTGTACCATCAATATCACAGAATATTGATCCTACACAGATGACGACCTCAACATTCATCTTGCCAGGGTCAATCGGATCATTTTAGGATTTGCAGCCCTCGGCTACAAATTTAATTTTAGGAAAACTAAAATAACCCTCCTCAGCGTATTGTTCCCGAGATACTAGCTATCAAATGAGGAGAAGGGCTTGGCCTGCACTTTCTAGAAAAATGTGCTCAACTCCATCCACCCAACACTCTCATGCACAACGTATCAAGCCACTTTCTGACTTAATACGCCCTGATTTTTCTAGCAGACACTGGACAATTGAACACACACGCATCCTTAGTGAATTGCAACAGGACATGCTAGAAGCAAAACACTTGCACACCTGTGACAACAAAAAAAAATTGGTCATCAGAATTATTTCTGATGCCATTGGGTTCACTTATGTCACCTTTAATGAGGGTGACACAGTGCCCATAGTATATAAATCACATTTATACTCCAATGAATAACAACGTTTTGCACCAACAGAAAACATTCTAACTGCAGTTCAGATGGCTGTCATTAAGGAGAGGCGACTTGCCCAAGGGAAACGCATCTTGTCCATACCCCGGTGCCAGCCTTAGAGCAAGTGTTCCTAACGCTAAAGCATTACATTCATGCTGGATTTAGTGGGCAACCTCCCTAACTGCCACCGATGTTGATTACATCTTTGATCCAAAACTTCAGACACAAGAATTTCTCCAATACGAACAGGAGTACCCTGTTCATCTAGATATGTTGCCACTTGACAGATACCATACTGTCATTTATACTGAAGGTTCAGCACAACCAGCTTTAGGTACCAAACATCAATATTCAGCTGCTTGCGCAGCTGTGAGTGGCATGATGAAGGATGGAGTCTTCCACCCTCACAATACCTACACGCAGACCTTAGGGGACTACACAGCTCAGCTGGCTGAACTTCAAGCCCTTATATTAGTGCTACAACACACAGAGACAGGAATACTGACTTTAATTGTCTGCGACTCATACTACTGAATCCAGTCCTTCAATGATTACCTCAATCATTGGAAGCTGAACTGGCTTAGAGATTCCAAAGGGTACACCATAAAACACAGAACTCTGTGGGAGAGGATGACTGATCTAAAGGATAAGCTACCTTGTGTCCATGTAGTACATACATTGGGCCACCAATGTGTAGGAGTACACGTTATCAGCAATACATTGGCTGATGAGGCAGCCAAATCCCCAGTAGCTATGGCTTCTGTGGTTGGAGTGACTCATTCTCAGATGAAATTGGATAATGAAATTTTGACTGCCATAAAAGCTTCGGCTGAAGGCAAGTCTCTTCTAAAAGGATACCCTACAAAATACTCTTACCGTATCAGTGCACAGAATGTTGCCTACGCAACGCTTCCTGGGGTTGGAGATCGTGTGATCCCCAATCAAGACCAGACACTATATATAATTAAAGCAGCGCATGAGGGTGTCACCTCTTCCCATGCGGGTATCTCGGCCACAGTAACACTCCTACAGAAACGCTTATAGAGGCAAGGTCTATAAAAACAGACAAAACAATACGTACTTTGTTGTGAAATTTGCCAGCAGATTAAGGGCTCCAACATCAAACGCCCATCAGACAACCCTCTTAGTGTCCAACAGGCCACTACAATGTGTGTAGCTGGACTACTGCGGTCCCCTTCAAACTGATGGAGCATAAAAATAAATCTTAGCCGCTGTAGATTCTTGTTCTAGATTCCTGTGGGTATGGCCTCAGCAGTCGGCTGACACTCGAACTGTTATAAAAGACTTGCTGATCTTTATCGGTACATATGCGGTTGCAGCATTCCATTCGGACCAGGGCCCTGTCTTTGCCTCTAAGGCATTCAGGGACACCATGGGGACGATGGGTGTTGAACTCCAATACTTCTCACCATGCCATCCTGAGGGAATTTCTGTTGTGGAGAGGAGGAATCATGATCTAAAGCAGTCCTTAACAGCTAGAGTATTAGGTTCTGGCCGCAGTTGGCTCCATCACCTATATGGGGTCCAGAGAGCACTGAATAATCTACCAAGATGGTACTTGGGGGGGGACACTCCATATGAGGTTCTCTTTGAGATACCTATGTATGTCCCAGATCTTGATGGCCCTGGTTTGGTGGCAGCAGACACACCTTTTGACATTAATTAACGTCTCACTGTTTTACAGGAGCTTCAGCAATTTTGTGATGATAAATCATCCACCAGTGCTGCCACCTTAGGAATAAGGGATTTACCAACAACTTACACTGGCTGGATTCCTAAAGTCGGGGATCTGGTTTGTGAGAAGATCGCTGTGAATAAGGAATTTGGTCCATCCTACAGAGCACTTGTCCCAGTCCTGGGAGTACAAGGTACCAGAACTGTCATCTTGCCACTGCTTCCTGGTTCCAAAGCAAATAGATTCATTTCCATTGATGACATCAATCTTCACCAAGTGGCCGATCCTGCACAGTAGACCAAGAGGTCCCTTGGGTAGTTCCTGGTCCCCTCTCACTATCCAACACTACATACCTCTTCAAAACAGAAATAACAACACTAATTTGGACTATATAACAATGTCCAATGATGCTATAAATACCTCCTCAACTCTGGGGAGGGCGGAAAAAAAGCTCTTGCTGATTCCAGTTACTACTTCAACAACAACACCCATCTAAGATGTGGCTGTTTTCTACACCAACACATCACAGACTGACAATACCATCTACTATGAACCTCCAGGTGAAGTGGATCCATCCACCGGTAATGCACCTGCTCCTGCATTTGTAGAGGCTGCTCCTGGTTATTTCATCAACATTGATGACCTTTCTTCAAACTCATCCACTCCTGTAATTGAAAATGTTTCAAAGACACGTAAGCTGTACCTATGGCTTAAAAATAACTATTTGTTTCACCCATGGAACTATTTATGGTTCTGCTTGATATTTGTTGCTTTGTTTCTATGGATTGGTTTTGTGACTGTTTTCTTTTTACTCATAAATGGTCATTACCTTCCCGTTGAGCCTGTGGATGAAGTCTTAACTCCATACCATTCCTCACATATGTTCCCAAGAGACTTGTCCCTTGTGAACATTTCGGCTGTACCAATTCCTGATTGTGTGGGACAACATTTCATTCAATATATATGGGCCTACTGAGGTCATTCAAATTTCATATGTCTTCAAAATTTCTATGACTGATGTAATTACACCTAGCGTTGTATCCGATGATTGGGATTTCCAGACAGTTGATTCTATGTTAACTGAAATTAAGGACTATTCAGTATTTGAAAGTGATGATGTAAACAAAAGTGCAAAGAATTATGGAGAAATGTTCTGCTATAACAACTGGGGACATTACTATCTGCACTGTGATACTAGACATAGACCAGTACTTAACTACACACAGTGGGAACACTGTTCAACACCACCTGTGGGGAGCGTTATTCAGATAAATTTACTTATTTTCCTGGGCATGACACAAAACATCCAGAGTCATATTATTTCAAATTACCTCCTTCAAAAATTATGAACATTTTGCTAACTGACACAAAACTGATTTATTCAGACTCATTTGTTTCCCGTCTTACAGTTGAAGGTTATGAATACTGGAAGCACACTATTGATTTAAAGAGTGTATGGGGAGCACAAGATTGGCAGATACAGGAGAGGGAACCTTTATTTAGAGCGTGCCTTATTCTTGTGCAAATGATATTTTTGAATGACACCATTCAACAGACATCCTGTCTGGGGTTAGCAAAAATAAAAAAATTAACACCAGGTGGATCCCCACACCGGCAAAGTTTAATAATTGACAATTCTTCCTGAATGTCACAGAGGAAGAACTATTTGCACAGGTTCAGGCTGGTACCTATAACTCTTCACTTTCCAGTCTTGGCGAGTGGTTGATTTGGCCAATAAACACAAATGGGTGTCAGGCACATTTTGTGAATTCCTCGGGAGGTTTCAGGATTAGCCAGCCAGACCCTCACCTTGTTTTGGGTCAACACAAGGGTATAGTTACCATATAGATTGTGGGTAAACTGTGCCAACAATGGGTACAGACTAACATGTTAGCCACAGTTAAAGAATATCTTAACACTCTTTCTGAAGATGTAGACTTGCAGGACTTTTTGTTAGGTCCTAGACAGCCACACTCTCAAAGATTCATATATGCCATATATAATGAGATCTAGAAGGTTTCTCAGATAGAAGCTGCTGCGTGTTTAAGGCAAATAGATAAGGAAAACTTAGAAAAGGCTTTTAGCTGTCGTCGACAATGCCATGAACATTCTGTCCAACAGGATTTATTCCCTGAAAAACATAGTATCGTCTGCGATAGATATCATTCAGGCAGACGTCCCTTTTCTATCATGGGCAAAGTCAGCTGCGTTCCATCATGCAGTTAGGTTAGACGTTACAGACTTTGAAAAATGGCTGAGTTCCATGAAAGTCCATTAACAGTAGTGAATTGTTCACTGCTTTTAATTTATCCAAGGAACAACAGACAATGGCTAAAAGGGAAGCAAGTTTCACAATGCTTCACATAGAGAAGTTAGAGAAGTTGCTTTTCACAGTTGCAGAGTCCTTCAACATTATGGCTCCTACATGGCATTATTAATCTGCTCATTTCCACTTTTTCGTTTTTTGAAATGCCTGAAACATCTTGTCATGGGCAGGTAAGAGCAATTAGGCGACAGCTATATTAAAGAAGAGTGAGAGTTACCCTTTGAATACAATTGTCTGAACGGTGAAACAGAGACCTTTCTCAACAGAAGTGAATGCGAGTCTACTGTTAGTCATTCAATGATCTGCAAGCAGGTGTCCCGTCACGGCATTTGCAATGGGGGCATCGCAAACTTGGCCTGATTTCTGAAGGGTACTCCCGTCCCTTTGACTCGGCCAGCATTTCATGCACTTTCAAATGGAAGTTATGTGATGCTGAGTGACCAAAGCTGTTGCGGTTTGTGACCAGGAATTTCCTATGCAATTTCAGTCTCTAAGGTCGTTACGTGTTTTGGACAAGTTTTATTCCCCCCCACATGAGAGAAATGTAGCCTCACATTGATACTGCTAATGTAAATTATGACAAGCTGAGCAGACTAAAGACACTATTGCTTCAAAAACAAGTCACGTTGACATCAGCTAGAGAGACGTATGCTCTTCGAATTGCATATCAGCCAAGAAACAATCCCTATTAAATACCAACTTCCCCAAGTACTTTGGAGAGCTGGTATCTAGAATTTTCAATGCTTCGAGCACTACATGGATTGTCCATTTCTTTAAGGCTGTTGGGTCTGGATTTGTGTCCATCTTCCAGTCATTCCATTGGCCATCCATTCACTCTTTTCAAGTGTGTTTGGTGGCTCAACTGTAATTTTGGCATTAATAGGCGGAATACTGCTGCTATTTCTTCTGATTCGCAGTGGTTGTGTCTTTCCAGCTTTGCAAAGCAATGGAGCCACTGCCACTAGCTTAACTGTGCTGTGAACACATGCTTCAGATCTTTAATGCTCCGTTGCTGGAAGAAAGCATGATTGGTCATTGTCATTTTGCTTTTTATGGTGCCTCTTCGAACACTTGCCTACAGTGTGTCTTGCTGTTATGCCTGTGCCTCCTGTGGACCAAGCACTGCTGATGTCTCCGATGAGGGTTAATTTATGGTTTTGCCCCTTGAGATTGAGGCTGATTAACGAGGCCACTTATGAGCCGCCCTTGGTGAACGATCTGGCTCTTTTTGGCACTGTGGAGAGGGCCACTCCTGCAGGTGGACCTGCACAAGCGACTGCTACGCACTACTGCTCCGTGGATCTGTCTGCCTATGCTGTCATCGATCTAACCTCTTTGGTCTCTGTGGCCTCTTTCCTGAGGTCATTTCCGTTCAATGGGTTTGAAGATCATGACTACTGTTAGAAAGATTTGATGATTAGCTTATTATACCAAACTCAGAGTTTGCATTTATTGCGCTTACTTTGACCTGCTGTGCTTGTCATGGTCAACATTATGGCCCTCATTATGACTTTGGCGGTAAATGCTGCTTACCGCTGCAGTGATGGCCACCAACATACCGCTGCGGTGGTGAATATCCATTTGCCATATTACGACACACACACACTAAACCGATAGAATACTGCCACATACACAAATCCGCCAGCCCAAAGGTCAGTGCTAAAGTGGCGGTACGAACACCCATACCATTATGCTAACAAAACAATGTCCACCACATTATGACCCACGAATCACCACTGCAGACATTCAACAGCGGTAAACCATTGGCGTACACACCAGCGTGCTCAGAATGGCCACCCAAATATAAAACAACACAACATTGGCCAATACCAGAAACACACACCTGACCCTTATACACACACCACACCCACACACCAACAGCACTATAAAACACACACCCACATTACACACCACCCTTTACGAATACCAAAAGGTGACACAAGACTAACACGAAGACCACTGAGACAACTTCACACACACAACACAAACACCCATCCATCCGTCACGCACCCCACATCCCACACCCCACCACATCACTTAACACCCTCTGCACAACAGACACCACACAACACCCATGTCCCCACTAAGGCACCCCCGTTTCACTGATGAGGAGTTGCGGGTCATGGTCGAGGAAATAGTCAAGGTACAGCCACAGCTGTTTGGAGCACAGGTACAGCAGATATCAATTGCCAGGAAGATGGAGCTATGGCGGAGAATCGTGGACAGGGTGAACACTGTGTGACAGCATCCAAGAATAAGGGACGACATCAGGAAGAGGTGGAACGACCTATGGGGAAGGTACATTCCATAGCAGCAAGGCACCAGCTCGCCATCCAGGGGACTGGCAGTGGACCCCAACCACCTCCCCCACAGCTAACAGCATGGGAGGAGCAAGTCTTGGCAATACTGCATCCTGAGGGACTCACTGGAGTTGCCAGAGGACTGGACACTGGTGAGTCAATATTTACTACGTGCCATCTCACCTCCTCATCCTCACTCCCACCACTCCACTCCATCCCACACACTGTACCTACACATCTGACTAACCCCAATGCTAAGCCCTGCATGCTATACCAATGCATGGACAGCCTTCCCAGCCCTGCATGGACACCCATCACCAAAGCATGCACAGCATGGAGAAGAACTATGATTGTTAAGTAGCATGGGAACCTGGTGGTGGGTGTCAGTTAGTGGGTGCACCTTAATACCAGCTCAGAGAATGCAGCGTGATCCAGCTCAAGGGTAATGGTTGTATTGCTAAATCAGGTAACCTAGGTAGGTTGCATTCCATGTCAGACAGGGCTTAGTGACTCCCAGGAGGTCTGCAGTTGGCGGTGTTTTGCTCACATCTTGCTGTGGTACCTAGCAAATGTCATGCCAGAGCAATGCATGGTGCTCAATCCTGATCCCTGTGTGTGACAATAATGTGTATGCCATCTGTGGTGTTGGTGCTGTAATTGACCCAGTGCTCCTTTTCTCTCTCCCCCCCTTTTTAGGGGCAAGCGCAAAGAGCCGTAGCAATCTCTCTTTGATCTTCCAACCACGTCCATGTCACATCAGTCACTTTCATTGTTTCGTGGGCTTGCCTTTTAAAATACGCTTGCTTGCATTTGTGAAAGCCATGCATATGTCATGCCTTTTCCGGTGTTTAGCCCACCTAGACAGCAACGGTAAACTACTGAAAACATATGAGGCTCGATGTTTTCAGCTTGGTTTCTGGACTACTTTATCTGTTTACTTTCCACCCAGCAAGATCGTGCTGGGGTTTACATAGTGCGATCGAACTTAGTTTTTCCGCTTTCAATTTCACCACAATCGCATAGTGCGATTGCGCTGCATTTTTTTCTTTTAATTTGTGTGGCAAGAAAAGTCCAGTTAGGAGTTTACAACGCTAATAGCTCTAACTCGAGCAAATGCGAGACCCGTTGCATTGAAAATGCTTGTTTCTTCTGTCATCCTGTCCATGTGTTCATTAGCATAATCTGGCGGAGGAGAAGGGGCACAGGCGATAGAGGGAGCTGCGTCCCACAGGACCCAGGAGGCAGAGCCCATTGACACCCAGGGGATCAGTGGGACTGAGGGTGAGGGGAGCACCACGATGGAGACAGGAGGTGACAACACTGACTCAGATACATCCTCCGATGAAAGTTCTGGGGTGGTGACAGACACTTCTGGAACCACCCCACCTACAGGTACAGCTGCCACCCACCATAAAAGCACTGCAGTCCCAGTAGCCCCTCACCGAGTTGCCCGAGCCCGCACACCCAGAAGGGTGGGCACCTCCTTCGCCCAGGCACCTCAGACCCTACCCTATTGAGCCCTGCTGCCCTGAGTAAGGAGGCTATTGACCTTTTGAGATCCATCTCTGTAGGGCAGTCAACCATTGTGAATGCCATCCAGGGGCTGGCATCCCAGATGCAGCGTTGCATTGCACCAACACCACAGATGGCATACACATTACCGTCACATACGGTATTTAGTTTTCAACAGTGTATATTCATTTTTTGGCACTCTTTTTACTATTTGGGGGAGGGTTATTGATTTTACAAACCATGGTCCGTGTTCAGAGGCCGATGGTGTTTTAAATTTAAGGAACTGTGTTTTTATTTGTTTTTACTCTGTCGGGATTACAACTTTCACAACTAGGCTTATCAGTGTTTTAAACTAGGCCCTTTTACACTCTGAGGAAGGATTGTGCCTGCCGGTCTCGGTGTACTGAGATGGCAGCCATTTTCCGACCTCTTCAGAAGCACACTTATGGACGCCATCTTGAGGAGGTCAGCGGTCTGATCCTCCTGTTATCTGAGGACTTAAAAACCCTCAATGCTGCGGCCGCGCCACAGGCACGCCAAAGGCAAGCCCGTCTGTGCCTGTCCGTGCCAGACCGGGCCCAGGGGCCAGCAACTATGGTCATCTTAACATAGGTAGGCTTACATATGATGCTGAATTTCTCCATTCACTTAGATTTAATATAGGAGCCAAAGGTAATGAACAAATGGTTGCCAGGGAAGTTACCTGTCCCTATATTAGAGGTGAAAGACTCCCCCAACCTCTGATACAGAACATACATGTATCACCAAAAGCACCACCAAGCTTGTTTCTACTGGCAAATTGTAGATCTTTAGCTGCCCACAACCTGGATATCAATCTTCTACTTAATGAATTAACACCTACAGCCCTGTTCCTAACAGAAACATGGCTCCATATGGGCTCAGCTCCTGATAGTTCCCTGGCTTTACCTAATAAGTACTCAATCATAAGGAATGACAGAGTCTCTGGGAAAGGAGGGGGTATTGCCATTATTGTCAAGGATTCAGTTAAGGTCACCACCCATCCACTTAAGTTATTAGACTGTAGGAGTATGTATTTTTCCTTCTCTTTAAATCCTCAATATTGTTTCTCTGGGGCCTTAGTGTATCGACCCCCTGGGTCTTCATTGCATTTTCTTCAAGCCTTTCCAGAGCAAGTGGCAGACTTAATTTGTAACAAGCCAAATTTCAGAATTCTTGGAGATTTTAATATTCACACAGAGAATTTAGAGAATGCAGCTGCTAAGAGACTTCTGTTAGATATGGAGGCATTAGATCTCACACAACTGATCGGGGGCCCTACACACATCAAGGGTCATACCATTGACTTAGTTTTCAGCAATACAGCCGACTTAACTACCCTGTCCCCCACCCCCTTAGCCTGGTCTGATAATTATCTAATCTCTATCTCCCTTCCCCTTCCAGTATTGAAAACACCGTCCCAAAGCATTATCCAACCTTATAGGTGCTGGCATATGCTTAAAACTAAAGAATGGATTGACATTTTAGAGAGTTCAAAACACACATTGAATGGGAATATGGCTACATCTTTAGACTCATTTAATGATTGTATTAGCAAAAAATTAGACACAATCCTTCCATACACGTTAAGGCATAGTGGACAGAAGAAAAAAGTGCCCCCTGGTTCTCCAAACATCTTAGCCTAATAAAGAGGGAATGTAGGCGGCTGGAGCGAAAATCGAGAAAATCCTATGAGACTTCCTCTAAAGATGAGTATAGGAAGGCTCTCAGAAGGTTTCATGCTGAAATTAAAGCAGTCCAAAGTGCATGTTATGCAGATAAAATCGAACACAGCTCTAACTCCCCGAAGAAAATCTTTCTCCTGTTAAAATAATTTACCTCTCCTCAGGCACACACAAACACTGTAGAAGCCTCGCATAAACATAGTAATGACTTAGCTGGATTTTTTCAGGCAAAAATTGAAGAGATCTACTCAAAATTTCCAATAGTTCCCATAGTCCCCAAGCGGTAGATGAGGAGTGTTCCACGGGTGCAGCAAGGTTTACATATATTCCTCATCTCTCTCCTGAAGCAGTCTCTATACTATTGACCATCCTTAAACAGGGTCTCCCCAGAATCCGGCCCTACCTTCAGTCTTAGGACAAGGAGCTTCAATAATAGGCCCTGTGGTAACTGAGCTGCTGAACATGTCACTATCAGTCGGCAACATTCCTCCACAATGGAAACATGCAATTGTGAAGCCGTTGCTTAAGAAGCCCAGCCTGGATCCACTCATCCCTGGCAACTATAGACCAATCTCTATGCTGCCAGCCCTTGCCAATGTACTTGAACAACATGTTAATACTCATCTTTCCAGTTTTATGGAGGAAAATAACATTCTCCATCCATTTCAGATTGGCTTTAGACCATTACATAGTATGGAATCTGCATTAATCACTGAAAAAGTTAGGAAACGTGTAGATCAGGGCTTGGCCTCGGCAATCGTGCTTCTCGCTCTTAGTGCCGCCTTTGACACGGTGGAGCACAATATTTTACTCTAGTGAATGAAGGAAAGTGGAGTCTCAGGCAATGCCCTGAGTTGGTTTGCCTCATTCTTGGAAGCAAGATAATTTCAAGTTTTGGACCGTTCCTTTTATTCGAGCTGTTTTAAGAGTGGGGGGTGCCTCCGGGCTCTTCTTTGAGACCTACGTTATTTAATATCTATATGACCCCTCTGGCAAAAGTAGGGGAACAATATGGACTCTCTGTAATGTCATATGCAGATGACACCCAGCTTGTGGTATCCTTTTCTACCGATCAGAACTCAACCAATCCTCAGCTCTTTCCTTGTCTACAGGCAATCTCCAAGTGGATGTCCGGCTGTAGACTTAAGTTGAACGGAGACAAGAAAGAGGTTATGTTTCTGCGTCATCAGGCAAAACCAAAGTTAATCTCCCCAGTTTTACAACCATTAGAAGATCTTCCATTCCCCAAAGAAAGCATTACAAGTCTGGGAGTATGGTTTGATCCATGGTTGACCATGGATCATCAAGTGAAAAAGGAAACAGGAGTTAGCTTAGACTTTGACTTGCAGACTTGTGCCCCTGTCACCTAGTGACTTTTACCCTACTTAGTTTGCTCTGTTTCAGTGCACTTATTTAATTATATCTTTTAAGATGGCTGCCTTGTTTCTAGTTAGGCTAATGTTTTAGTTTCACATTATCAGTGCCACCGCGCTAAGGCATCAATATCAAGTGACAAAGATAAACAAACTGTAGGTGTTCAAATTCGGTATTTTCTCTCTTCACGCCTTTGAGGGAAATCACCTTTTACTGTTTGGGTTTTTAGTGAGGTGCTGCTTGTGAGCCGGGAGGGTTGAGATGACAGTTTCAACTTGTTGTAGGACAAGCATAGTCACCTACAAACATAGGTACTGTCATCCTTAAATCAGCAGTCTTGCCTAAAGCAAGAGTCAAACTACGACAACATGTGTGGCCATTAAAAAACATTCACAGGTGGCAGGTCAAGCCACGTGTAAGCCAGCTCACTGTCTCTTGGGCATTTCACCAGTTCCACTAGAATTTGAGCCCTGTTAGTTCTGCCACTGCCACCAGTGATGATAACTTGATATCGTAGTCCTACCACTAGAATCAGGGATGGATGACTGAAAAAATAGTATATATGTTTACAACAGACAATACCCAATGTGGTATGCACCCAATGGAGGAAATGCAGAAAGCATTCCATAAACTCTGGGGAGAGGGCCACACCTAACAAATAATTAAGCGGTTTCCATGCACATCCATGCAAGATCATGCTGGAAGGTGCACATTGTAGGGGGTTGCTGTGGCAATGGTGAGAGTAATGACAAAGACTCTTAAATTCTTTTTTCATTACAGCAAAGACCTACCTCTCCCATAGGATACAATTGGAGTTGCCTTATTACATTTAATCAGCTGTGACTTCCAAATGGGAACAGGTAAGCAGTTCATGTTTGATATCTTTGGAATTGTAATCAGGAATCCTCTCTTATGGTAAAAGTGGATTTTAATTTACAATCTGACAATTTTTTAAAATTAGCATTTTCCTGCTTTTGCTGTTTAGTGCCTTCTGCCTGTAGCAGTGTCATATGATTGAGTGTAGCTGATAGTTGGGCTTTGTATATTCCTTCTAGACAGCCACACACAAAAGAGAGCTTAGGTGTGCCTGGATGGGCCATCACTCGCAGGATGTGGATGGGCAGAGCTGGCAGAGTAGGCTGTGTGCTGCCACCACATAAAGGGCTGCATGCTCCCTCTAGTTAGTCTGAAGCCAGGGTATTGGAGGCAGGAAACCTGTGCAATTCAAAATAAAACCTCTAGAAACTTCTCCTTCTTAAAAGGAGACACCTGGTGTATATACATGAAGACTCATACACCAACCCTTGAGTACACTTGTTAACCTGTGGATAGTCTGCCAAGAGGAATGACTGCTGTGCTGCAGAAAGGATTAAAACTCCACTGGACTGCTGCCTTGCTAGATTACTACCTGCTGCACTGCTGTACTTCTGCCTACCTAAGAGGGATTTGGACCTGCACCTGAACCCACAATTCCCAAAGTGACTCCAACTGCTAGTCTGCTGGTTTCCTGTTGGAAGCCAGAGGGACATAACATGCTCACAACCACCTGAACCAGCACCAATATCCAGCTGGAGCCAGTCCCTGATCCCCACATGGTGCCCCTCATGTCCTAGACTATTAATGGGGTCTCAGAGAGGCTGAAATCAAGTGTTTGGGCTCCTGGTGAACGAGTCTGGTGGCGCAGAGACCTTTTCACTTCCACAGCCAGCCAATGTAAAGTTCCGTCAATGTGACTCTATACGATCCAGCATCAATCACTCATGGGAAGGGCCACCACAAAGCTCCAGCCCTCCCACTCATGATGACAACAGGATCTTCATGCTACAGCAACAATTGTCCGTGACATTGCTCTTCATGATACAATGATGGCCATTCACAATGCTTCTCTGCTCCTCGCAGCTCCCTCCACCGCGAATGAGGCACTTTGCTCATGACTGAGAAGGTAATTTTTTGTCAAGACTAACCTGATCCCTGTATCCGACCTGCACTCCATTGTGGTTGACCTGAATTTGTGACATTCTTCTGGTCTTGCACAACCAGTTAGTAAACACTGGCACTTTTGGCTGTTTGGTGCTATTTTCACTTACATTTTTGAAATTTCTGGCTCTACTAATTTGATTATTGTCCTTTTGGTTTTGATTTAGTTAAAAAATTTGGCTCTATTTTCTTTAAATTGGTGTGTGATTTTTCTTCTGTTGTGCTTTTACTTTATTACTGTTTGAAGTGCTGAATAAATACTTTACACTTTGCCTCTAAGTTAAGCCTGACTGCTCTCTGCCAAGCTACCAGAGGGTTGAGCACAGTTGAATTTGAGATTTGTGAGTGTCTTATCCAGACAAGGACTGTGGTCAATGCTTGTCTAGGGCTTCACTCCCTCAACCAGTAACCCAATTTCTCACAACTAGTATTTGGCCAACAGAGTGTAGTTATCACCTCTTATGTTGGTGGGAGTCGTGTAAAACCACAACATTGAACTGTCTTATTCATAGTTACCAAATATGTGATTTTTTTTTCAATGTGAGCAACACTTTTAATTGAATCTCATGATGAGAGAACCATTTTAATTGTTTCTAAATTCTCTGATGTTTTTGTTTGTAGTGATAACACCAATTTGTAAATAATGTAATTTGCAGCTGTGTTGCATTCATCATAAAAATATTTGTTTTACATAAGTAAAGTTTCTAATGTATTTGAAAGGTTTTCTACATTTAAAAATATATATGCCCTCATTATGACCTTGGATCTGACCGCCGGGCGGCCGCCAATGCGGCCGCACTCCCGCTGCGGTCATTATGAGATCCCCGCTGGGCCGGCGGGCGGAAACCTGGTTCCCGCCCGCCGGCCCAGCGGGGATCTCTTCCACAACACAGGAGCCGGCTCCAAATGGAGCCGGCGGTGTTGTGGCTGTGCGACGGGTGCAGTTGCACCCGTCGCGCTTTTCACTGTCTGCATAGCAGACAGTGAAAAGCTGCAAGGGGCCCTGTCAGGGAGCCCCTGCACTGCCCATGCCAGGGGCCCCGCGACTCCCCTTACCGCCAGCCTTTTCCTGGCAGTTCAAACCTCGTAATCCCCTGGGCAGTGCTGCGACCGCGGTCAAAATACCCAAGATTGCACCACCAGTCTTTTGCCGGTGCAATCGCCAAAAGAGCAGGGTTGTAATGACCCCCATAGATTGTTCTTCAAGTACACATGCATTTAATATGGAGTTTCCCATATATATTTTAATATCAATTTTCAGAGTTGTGTGTACCAACCAATAGCATTGTTAATGAAACAAACTTCTAATTGCAGTACATTGATAGGTATTTCAATAAATCAAATTATCACCCATGTAATACTTGGGTTTTTATAAGAACCATAAAGTAATAACTCATGTTCCTGTACTGAAATAGAGCTGTACACAGAGTCTCACTTGCTCAGCTTTCTCTGGTGATCCCTTATTACACATATGAAATATTTCAATTTCATTCATGAGGTTCAGTGGAATTATATGTTATCTCAGTTCATGTAAGGTAGCCTGCAAAGTAAATATAGCTTTAAACTGTTCCTGTTGATGTCTATAATTTCCTAATGTGTTTTACTGCATCAATAGCAACTTAAATCATTTTTTATATCAAATATATTATCACTACCATTATCTCCAAATCATTGTCGATTACAGCAAATTTTCCTTTTATATTTCTGCATCTATTTCTCTCATTTTTGGAGATCCTTAGCAGCATATCGATGTGTTACAGCCATAGTTGTTAATGCTAGGTCTCCCATCCCAGGAATCTCTTTTTTGTTTCTGTGGACCTCTCAAAAACATGAACAATATTTTCTTTCATGCACAATCCTTTACATTGTCTCTTGTCAATTCACTTGAGAAAGAACTCGGAGGCAAAATCTCAACTTAATCAAAATGAAAAAAAATGCGTTCAATTTGGATAGTTCTAGCAGGTGTTAAGATTTGAGGATCTAACTTCTCCCAATAGACACCATGTTGGAGTGGATGGCTAACATATGTTTAGCTAATGTGACACTCCTCCAGTTATTTTATGTATTTCACTACAACATTTTCGCTTTGCAATCGTAGTAGCTGGATTTTATTTTTCTGGAACATATTCTCCTCAAACCACCCTTATAATATAAAACACTATTAATAACCAACCTATTAATTAAGTCAATTTTAATGCAAGCCAGTATAAGCCCAAGGTGATGTAGTGTATTCTTTTATGCTGATTTTAAATCTTCAATATTTGTTTTTCAAGAAAGACATTTTTCAGTTTTATTTCTTTAATTTGACAGACTTTTATCATAATTTATTTAAGGGAATGATCTTGCATTCTAATAGTGCTGTATTAACTACTCAGAGCTACAGTTATTAATACTTTTAAAGTTTTTGCTTAATGCATTTTCTTTTTGTAAAGGTGGTGCAGTCAGGATGACATGTTGATAACATTTCATTCAGTGCTTACTACTCGTTGATCTCTGCTTTTGACTGGTTGCTCTTTATTTCTTTGAGAGCAGTCTAACTGGGACATGTTTGGTGACAGAGTAATCAGTTGCCCAGTCAGTGATGATTTTGGAAGTTGCACTGGTCTACCACAAAGGATGTGGTACATGATACTGTTTCACTGTCTGTAGCAACACCAATCTTATTATTTTTCTTCAGTACAGTGATGATAGTATCACTGTTATTTACTTGTTTCCCAGCATTAGTACAAGATCTCAATCGGTCAAGTCAGGCTCTTTCTTCAATCCTGAGCCCTGTGCCATGAGTTCTCCAACATTCAGTAACCAGTCAGTCACAGGATACACCATTGAAGATGAATTCTGATTGTGACATGCCTGGGTATAATGCAAATACTGAGGATCCTCCCATCCTAGAAGATCTGGTACATATATTTTGGTTCCAAACATCATCTCATAAAGGAAACCGTTGGAAAATACATATTGGCATATTATTTATTGCTTTCTGTGTACCCACCATGTTTTGGACCAATGATCCCCCACTGACGTCAGAACTTGTTTTAATGTAGTATTAGCTCTCTTTATGAGCGTGTGTCATTTGGACTTAAAGGGGTGTAAGGAATTGATACTTAACCCACCTTAATAGGTTCATCTGCTAATGCCTAAGAAGTAAAATTTGCCTTTGTTCAGCATCTATGAACTCCCCTAATCGCTACTATGCCTATGAAGTTTCTTATGACTGTTTGAGCTGTAACTAGGCATTAAGGTTATATGTGCATACATTAGATGAATGGGTCTACCACTATAAATATATTTTGGTACCTTTCTACTGATAGTAATGGACTCTTTGTTCAAGGTACACAATCTGTAAAGTATGTGCAGCTTTCTCCAATGAAAGTGGTGGAGGGTCTAATAACCACAGAATGTTATATTTTCTGATAAATTCCACTTTGTAATAGATATTGTTTAGTTTGTTTTGGCATTAAGGGCCACCAGTCACTCTCCTGTAGGATACGTTGCAGACATTCCAGCATGTGCAGAGCCTGTTGCTTCATGAGCTGCTTTTATTAAATTCTGTCTGGTAGATTTAATTGGAATATAACATTCACACACTTTAGGCATAGTTACAGTAAGTTTTGGCCTATCTTATCCCAAAAAGTAGCTGTAATCCTCTAGAAACTAGGAGGCAGTGTTTTTTTTGTAGTGCAATGACTGGACTGATGAGAGTATATCTGAGTCAATTCCAGTTCTAAACTGGGTCATGACTGCTATTTTATCAACCTGCACATGTATGGTAGATTTCACAGGTTGCTCTGCAGCAGAATTGCCTTTGGAATGAATGCCTCCACTCTGGTGTGGCAGCGTGAGTTTCATTTCCACCAATGGAACTTTCCTCGGAGAGCAACTATTTGGAGCCCAATCCTGTATAGCTCTTAGTGCCTTTCCCCAAGAGTATTTGTAATCATCCATCTCCCAGTGTTTTGAGTCATATTGTATTCTTGTAAGAAAGGAATGAGTTAGGTATGATTAATGTTAGAGCTGTTTTGTCAATCTTCTGTAAGGCCATGAGGAATGTACTTGTTGGACCTGGCCCTTCTGGCAAGTTCATCCCCTGACTTTTTGCCTAATTCCCCCTATTTTTTCTGACCACTCGATGTTGGCTCTAGGACTCTGAGCACTTTGGGGCATATTTATACTCCATCTGCACCAAATGTGCGTCAAAAATTTTGACGCACATTCAGCGCAAACCTTGCCCCATATTTAAACTTTGACGCCCGAGCCCGCGTACGGCAAAATCCCACCGTGTGCGTCATTTTCTGGATGTGGGAAACCGCCTTGCGTTAATCATATGCAAGGTAGGCGTTCCCGTCCAAAAATGGACTTAAACGCCTGTGCGTCGCATTTATGCTTCTGGGCAAAAATCCTGCACGGCCAGGAGCAGGAAAATGACGCACAGCCCGATTTGCATAAAAAATTAACGCCTGGGTCAGGGCAAGCGTTAAAATGGGGCAAACCCACCTGGATTTAATCAGAACAAACAGAAGCAACAGCAGAGCAGCAAAAGGGAGACATGGAGGTGCTTCTCATCCAGCGTGCATGCAGACGCAGAGCACAGCAACAACAACAGCAGCTACCACAACACCAGCAGGGACCCCAAAGGCAACGCAGAAGGCAGGAGAGGATATTCCGCACCAGGACAACCCTTCATGGCCTCAGGGAACATGACATCATCCAGAGGTACAGGTTGAACTGGCAAGCCGTTCAGCAGCTGCTGCGCACCTTTGAGCCACAGTTGTCACCCAGCTTGCTGACACCGCACACCATCCCAACAGAAACCAAGCTGCTAGCTGTACTTCACATGTTGGCAAGTGGCTCATTTCAATCCACTGGCATCCTGGTTGCCGGGATATCACAGCCATCATTTTCTGCCTTCTTGCCCAAAGTACTGGATGCCATCATTGGACTCACACCCCGCCACATCTGCTTCCCAAACACACAGCAGAAGCAGCAGGAGACAAAACAGGGGTTTTACCTCATAAATGGATTCCCAAACGTCCTTGGTGTCATTGACTGCACACATGTACGCCTTGTGCCACCTGCTGCAACTGAACACCTATACCACAACAGGAAGTGCACACACACACTCCATCAATGTCCAGGATACATAGATGCTAATGTGTTACCACCACTGTTAAATTGAATCTGTGTATGGAACTATCATCTCACCCCCAGTGAATGCACAGGGACACCTGTATCACAAGTCACAATGCTAGGGAGTGCACACTGTACTACAAATCCCTAAACATACTGCTGACAACCGGTCAGCCGGCAAATACCCGTTCAGGCAAGGAAACAACCCAATACAGCTGTCACATCCTAGAAGCCTAGGAATCAACATAATAACACAAAAGAGCCACAGACAACACAAGACAACTACTGCCATGCAAGGTGATATGAATGGGGCAAGATACGTCAACATGATCCCAATCATTTTCTCTTTCAGCTGATCAGGGGTATGGGATCCAGCCATGGATTATGACACCATTTGGCAACCCAAGCACTGCAGCAGAGCGTGCCTACAATGAGGCACATAGAAGGACCCGCACCATAGTCGAGAGGACCTTTGGCATTCTCAAGTCGATATTCAGGTGCCTCGACATCACTGGTGACAGCCTCCTATATTCACCAGAAATGATCTGTAAGATCATTTTAACATGTGCCATCCTGCACAACATTTGTATACGAAGGAACAGTCCCCTATTAGAACCAGAGCCACAAATGCCTGAAGAGGAGAAAGAGGAGGATGCTGGCCTGCAACATGAGGGGGAACAACAAAACACAGCAGCTGGATTGCGTAGGTGCCAACATATTGTGAACAATTTCTTTTGAAACAACTCACCATCACCACTGTATCAACATATGTAAATAAACACTGATAATAATCACCATATCATGGTCTGGGTAATCATTTTTGCTCACCTTTATCTCTAACTATCAGAATAAGTGTATAGCCTCATGGAGCATTGCTGACATACCGATCAGGACACAGAACATTCCAAAGCAATTGTGATGCGTATTACACAACAGTCACATAAACACACACGGTAAATGACATATATCCTGTACATTTCACCTTTGAAGGGCAATAGCAGAGGACCACACCTATTTCACACATACATGTTGGCAACATGGTTCATCACAGCATATGGCACACAAGTAAGACACCATCAGTCTGTAAGGGAAAAAAATGCCTCATACATGAGGCAGTGGAAGTGCTATTGCATTGGTAACAGGAATGTATGACCAGACACTTGGCAGCAGTAAGTCATACAGCACCTATCTTTGCAAGGACTATCTGTGACTAGAGTTCCATATATGCAGAACATAGACAGCACAAGTGCCACACCTATGACAAGCATTGCGCACATGACATTCCATGTACATGTCAGCCCATGTCCCAACTCCTGACACAACCATGCTCCTGCTCTCACCCCACCTAGATAATACCTCTTCTACACACACAGACTAACAATAGTAATCCAGTGTGCTTCACCCTTGTGTATGGTATGCCATTGTCATAGTACATCAGACTGCATGGACGTCAGGTCAATTAATACACTGGCTTGTACTTTCTAAGCCCTGTTATCAGCTGTAGATTGCTTCCCATGTGAAAGGTTCTGTTGGCCATTTGAACTCAAATCTCACCTACAGGACTTGTGAGAACCCGATGCAGCACACACCTGTGAGCACCTCCATGCAGACCACCCATTTGAACATGCACTGCCCTTGCAGATGCTTGGAACAGCATGGAAGCTGCCATTTTGTCAATTACACTGTTATGCATTGCTAGAAAAATAAGCCGTGTAACACAGCCCTTGGGTTTATGTGTCACCTTCCAAAACACAGGACAAGCACACTCTTTCATGTCAACTGTCTTGTTTGTCCTCTGACCAGTCTTAGTCAGACCACTGAGTATGTACCTTGTGAAATTGCTGGATCCTGGTTGAGCCTGCATCCTGTCAGCCTGACTGGCACCTGTCTGTGCCTAAAGGTTCCTTGTGTCTACATATGTACCACACTTGCTTTCCCAACCCTCACATTCCTCCGGGGGCATTTTGTCAGGTGCTTCCTCAATGCATACTCAGATACATTGCATAGCATAATCTGCTTTTTTATTGGACCATACTTGTAAACTTGTCTCCAAATACCAAAATCATGGCCTATCCCTTGTCTGGGTCTCATGTATGCATGAATGACAAAGTGTGACAGTGTACCAGGGCTGTATGCAGGGATTGGGCATGGTGCCTCCAGCAGAACCAGCAACCTCTGATAATGTGCATAAAACTTCCACACATGTTAGGACCCTGACAGTTCACATGCTGAATCAGATTGCTCACAACATATTGATGGCCTGTGCGTGCTGAATAGCTGCAAAATTAATCAACACAGAGGCTATGATGTTCCCAGATGCAGTGGGAACTTTACAGGCCAACCTGTGTACAAATGTTGTAATGACACCTGCCGGAACATGACTCCTGAGATATGATCTCACTCAGCACACCAAGGTTGCCCTGTTGACAGTCTCATAACACGTCTGCAGTGACAGGGTGGGACCATCCCCATGTAGGTTCTCATGTCCTCATCGACTTTACTTCCATTGATCTCCGAAGGATACTCAGTAAATACAGGAATAGCCGCCACTGACTCATGATTAGACCTGGACGTAACTGTGACAACATAGACCCCTAAAAATATACAGGATAAACATTGGACCACACACATGAACCAGACACCTCTGTGCAATTGATCACTGGAAATATGTGGCCATGTGCTGCCTCGTCTGCTGGTCCACCACTGCCACAGGAGAGTTGTGGCTCAGTCATATGACCACAACTGTGGGGTGATATTACAGTTGTGGGTCACCTTTGGCTTTCAGTGTCAATAACATGGTTCCCACTTAGTCTGTACATGTGCCTGACTCACGGTGGGTTCACCAACAAGTGCCTAGGAAGCAGTATCCAAATTTCCTGGACATGTGATGGGCAACTTTTGGACCATTGACATCAACAAGCGTCTGCCACCTATCTGGTGCATGCTTTCTCATTTGTGGTGTCTGCGTTACCCAAAATCTTGGAAGTGCACACAACAGATGTTGCTACATGTATGACTAACACATGTCCTCTCTCATTTCCACAATGACTTGCATCTAAGGTTTGGACACATTGACTTCACATTCATACAAGCATATTTGCAATAATGCATCTTGTGAATCACACACATTGGGTCAATAACTACATTAGTAGCCAATGCACACACATTGAGCCATAGTCATTGAGGTATTGTACTTATGTGCGTTACATTGCTATCCTCTCCTAATGCCACACATGCCCAATTTGTGCAATAAATATATGTAGGCCACACATATGGCCATCTAGTGCGTCAGCGAAGAGTGAAAATCGTGTTAATGAAGTAGTGGATCATGGTCCGCAGCAGTATGATGTCTCACATGTGACCATACACCGTCAAGACCAAAGTGGGTGCAATCAGCCTATTTCAGTTGTGTCACAAATGTTACATAACATTAAAATGGTAAAATGACCCAAACCCAGTTAATGCCCTGCATACACGTCAAAAAATTATGCACAAGCGTCAAACAATGACACATGCCTGAAAAACAATGCATAATGCCCTGAAAACACCATTGACTCTTCCAAACTGTACCTCAGTAAATTGTTTAAGTGTTAGACTATTTCCAAATATATGGATGCGGGCTCATTTTTACTCCTGTGCGTCGAAAAAAATGACACCCAGACTGTATGCGTCAATTTTTTTTAACGCATAATGATAAAAACGGCCGCCATTTTAAGCAGGAAGTGAAGTAATAGGATATCCTGTTTACAGATTGTGTACAGTGGGTGTACTTTCACTTTCACTTTGCAGTCTGTGATTCTTCTAGACTGTGTGGCTGTGTTGAGAGTTTTGTGTGGTTAACTTGTGCTTTTGTCTCCTGTGTGGTCCATTACTTGTCATTTTGTGAATAAAATATTGTTGTTGCATCCTGTCTGAGTGTTTATTGTGTACAATTGTCTAGTATTGTATTGTCTGCTGTGGGTAGTGATAGTTTGGGGATAGTTGGGGTGTTTTAGTTGTTTAGTTTATGTTTTTCATATTCTAGTTCCCCCTATTCTCCTTTGTTTCCCTTTATCCGCTATTTCCCTTTTTTCTGCTAAGATGTTGGGTAGGCCTCGTCTTGGCAAGATGGGTGAGGAGGAGCTTTGGGGTTTCATATGGCTGGTGTTCCATTTCCTCCCCCTTATGATTGAGGCAGGTGGGCGTGTGAGACAGGGGTATCACACAGAGACACGGAGGCTCCGGTGGGGAAAGGTATTGCATCACCTGCAACACGTCTATCGGACCCCAAGGAATGACCACCAGCTGAAGCACCACTGGGCTGACCTCATCTCCAGGGAGCAAGATCTGGTGGACCACCTGGGAATTGTGATTGGTGGCCCTGTTGGTGAGTACAAATCATGTAAGTGTGCACGATGAAATGCTCTGTAGTGACATCAGATGATTTATACAATATCTGCCGGCAATGTTGTTGAGTGTGTGGAATGCTTTGGAAACATACAGGGTCATTTAGGGACTATCTTAAGGACCACAATTGCTAGCTGTTAGGAAACAAGTGCTCTGCAAACTTACTGGATACTTTTGCTTAATGTAAGTTGGTGCTGCCTTTGTGTCAAACAGAAACACAAATCAGGAGCCAATTATGTATAGATATAGGTCACATATGCGTGTGAGGTATAGATTTTAAAAATCATTACCTACATTTGTTGACGCAACAGCTAGACTGACTTTTGAAACGCTACATGAGGCTGAAAATGAGTGCCGGCTTCACGTCAATTGATGATAGCAATGTGGCCCAAACATATGTCTTGTGTGTCTGGTGAGTGTGTAAGGAAAGCAATTACGGAAATCCCAAAATCTTAGGGATTATTGTGGCCCTTCGTCATTTCGGATACATGTCAGATCTGGATTTGTAGACATGGAGAAAAAGTTCAAGGTGCCCTCAGCTAACATCTTTGACTGATATTTGGTGTTTGTTGTTCCACCTTTTGTTTACAGATAGCTGGCCAAAGGTATGCACATGGGTTCATATCTCTATGGTTGGTGCAACTCATCATAGCTGGGCCACATCAAATGAAGAAAATGTAACAATATGAGGACTTACAACTGTCCCTGCCCCTCTGTACATTGTACCTGTGTGTCATAAATTTGTCATGGCCACAATGGCTGGTTGAATGGTAATGCACTCCTCAAGGAAAGTGTTTTTGGATGTCTCTCTTGGATACACATGATGAGACAAATACACTCCATTATTATGTCTGCTCACTAATGAAGGAGCATGTTTGCCACCACATGATAGTTACAGCCACTGCATGTGTGCAGATATGGGTGTAAAATTCACAGGAGACCCATGGTATGTACATGTTAGCCGTGCTATATCGGATGCAGTATCATCATGTCTGAGTGGCTTTACTTACTTATGTAATCTTACACATAGTATTTGTCTTTGGAATTGTTGGACAGTGCACAGATTTTGAGCACATTTCTCCCTTCCATGCCTTACAGGTGGACCCGCACCCTACACTGTGGGCGAGGTGACTTCATTCGAGGACCAAGACAACTCCAGTAAGTGTTGATATGTCTGTTATGTGTTGTGTTTGCTGGTGATGTGTGATGGACTCCTGTGTGTTGAACACATAGCAAGGTGTGATGTGCTGGCCCATCATTTGTCTTGTTCCATGAGTGGGATTTCATTTTATCACCATTCTAGAGTTGGCCAATGCTTAACCTATTGTTTCATTTAGGGATTCTAGGTCAGTCATGTAGGCCTCGCAATGTGAATGGGGATGAGTCATGCGGATAACACTTGTATCAGCAAGATTCGCACTGGACCTAATCTGTGATTTAGTCAGCATGTCAGACCCACATTCTCCCAGAATAGGGCTGCTAAATGCTTACCCACAGACTTCGGCTTCCCTATTCACTAATGTACTTATTAAACTGTAGGTTGAACTTCCTAGCAGCATGTAGCTCCACAGTAGTGCTACGAGTATGTGGCACTTGCGTGCAATGGCTTAGGTGTGTATGCAAATCATGACCAGGGGTGTTCTTGCATCTATGTGTTAGTTGTAAGTCATGGCTTACTGGAACTATATTATGTGAACAAAGGTCTGCATTTCCAGACATTTGTGGTGCTGGGATTGGTCAAGGGTTTGCTGTCTCCTATTTGGAGATACACCTTACCTGTGGTGTGTGTCGCGGCAAACACATGTCCAGCTTTCATAAGCTTCCTGGGTGTCTATGTTGTTTGAAATTGTTAGTTGTTACTCCATCCCCCACCCTCAAACACAGGCATGGGTTTGTGAATAGTGTACCTAGGACTGATGATACAAGTTTGGTACACAGACATGAAAATCAGTGAATCTTTTGTCTGAACCTAGTATACACACTCATTTGTCCCACATAAGTACTATACTAGCAAGTCCATTTACAACTTGCACATCATGTGGTACTAGATTTCCATCCCGTACAATGACATTTGTATCCCTGGCACTGGCGGAGGATGTGCTGCATGATTGTTAGCTGACAACTGGCAGAACTATGATGCCAAAACATGCCAGTTGTTACCCATCTTGTAGGATTTGGATGTGCTATGTGTGATAGAACCTTTGTAGGCTGGCCTGCCATGTACTTCCTCAGGGACATTCAATGATCTGTATGATGATATGAGCTGTTAAAAGTATAGTAGATGTATTGTCTGATTTACTTCTTGTGCCATTTCACACAATGCAGTTCCTAATCTTATTTTTTCGATTTGTCTTCACAGCTGCAAATATGACACCCATCCAGGTGCGGGAATTCCAAAGGGGGGCAATGAGGTATCAGCATATACTTCAGGTAGAGTCTGGGTACCGAAGAATGGCCCGCAGATACAGGAACGAACGGGCCTCCGGAGCCTGAAGGCCATTCCCACAGGGCGGCCCTTCTTTGATCACCACAGCCACCACCAGCACCACCACCACTACCACCCAGGTGTCACCACCAACAGCTGGGACCGTTCTGGCAACCACATCAGCAAGTGCTCCAGGCCCTAGCACAGCACCACCGGCAGGGCAGCCCGCTGCCATGGACACTACACAGCCCCACACTTCCTCAGCTGCCACCCCGACCACTCCAGCTGCAACTATTGACTCTGCTACTTTTGTTGATATGCAGCATAAATTGGACCATGTCCTGCGGAAAATGAGTCACCTGCAGCAGGATGTGCGACATATAAACCGGTGGGTGCGGTCTATCAAGCGGACTCTCCGGAGAGCCAACCTATAGACATTTTGACAGTCATGATTCCCTCCCCTCCCTCCTCTTTCCTTATTCTTATACTTTGTGGGGCTAGGGGGCTTAGTGTTAGGTTAGTATAGGCTGTTAGCTTAGTTAGTGTTAGTGGGTGGGGGATCCTGATTATTTCTACTGTTTCTTTTTGAGTGTGTGGTTGGGTCGATGGGGGGGCAATATTGGGGTTCTTGTGTGTTTAAAAAAAAATATATATATATATATATAAAAAAAATATATATAGTTGTTTAGTATAGGATAGTATGTGTTTAGGTTGGTATCTGTTGTCCTCCATGTGTCCCATCTCATAAGAGGGGTGGGGGGTTTAGGGTTAGAATGTTTTGTTAATTGTGACAAGTAGGTTTAGCTTAGGTTAGTTAGGGACAGTTGTGGGTAATGAGTAGTTAGGGTAGATTAGGGTAGGTAAGGCGTTCCCCTAGTTTTCTCTTCTGTTTTTACAGTTTAATAAATATGTAGTAAACCCTTTACAGTATGTGTGACATGCTTGTAGATCAGGGCCTTGGCATGAGTGTACATGATTTCTTTTGTATTACAATTTGTGTCCTATGCTACTAACAAATCCCAGATTAGCTGTAACTTTGGCAGCTACCCCAAAGCAACCTTGCAAATATTAGACCATTCATTGCAACCACCAATCACAGTTACTATGGATCCCAACGTGTTTTTTTCAATAAGTATGTTTTCAATGTCACATACAGTGCTTCCAGATTTGGTATTGGGGACACTGTGTTATGTCTGACTGCAGTCTGATGTTCAAGGAAACCCTTATAAGGTGAGTGATAGTAAGCACTCTTGTAGTATCGTGTTCATGACTCACATAGATCATTTGTTACACTGTTTAGCATAATTACTTATTTGGATGTAAACTCAGACACCTCCATTCATGCAGTTTGGTGACTATTCGCTTAGATTTGTGGGCAATGTTATATGTGTTAGTTTTGCATGGAGGCAACATTTTGCTGGCACTATTTAATGGCTTAGATATCCCTTGAGGAAGCATTATTCTGTCCAACACAGAATTATGGTGTATAGTTTCTCTTTTCATCAGATACTACCCTTAAGAAGGGCAGAGTATGGTAGAATCTAGGCCACTGTGCATAGTTAGCAGACTACATTATTTCAGGACAGTTGTATTGACAAGCTATATAATTTGACAGGAGGCAAAACTCAGTGGTGTACTGCACGGTTGATGTGTCACATTACACAGAGATAAAGTTGTTGTGTAAGTCCTATTTATTGAAAAGTGCTGTAGTGCTATATGTACATTGTCCATGATTGTGACATCTTCCATTGTGATCCTACTCAAGTGCTAAAGGAAAATGCATTTGACATGCTGGGGTGATGTGTCAGACAGTGCAGAGGGACAGGATTTGCCAATGAGTAAGTTAGAGACAATCACTAGGCAGGCTGACAAGATATACAGTGGTTTGCAGAACAGTCATTGCGTACAGTTGTTGCAAGACTGTCATGTTACGAAGCGTAGGACCTTGGTAATAGGTGGCCATGTGGCAGGCACTAGTGCTTCTGGGTACTTTTACGTGTGAAGGTGATCTGTTCCATATCTTCTTCTTCTGATGTGTGTGTTGCCTCCTCTGTTCTTGGTGGTGGTGGTGGTTGTGAAGGGGCAACACACACCTCAGTGTTTGAAGGCATGGAGTCAGACATCCCAGTAGCTGCTACCTGTGAGGGTCTTAAGGGCAGTACTGCTGCAAGGAGGATCTGCTGGTTTTTAAGAATAGCAGCCACATCACGATGGTAGGCAGCCAGGTAGGCCCTGAGGGGTTAAATGTTGCATTTGTGCACGTGTTGACAGGATTGCTTTTGTAGGTGTTAGGTCAACTGTATTATGGCTGTGCTGATTTCCTTCAGCCTTTTTTCTACTTCTTGCAAGATAGTTGTTTGCACTTGCATAGCTGCTGCCTGTTCTTCAGTTGACATCATGCACAAACGCACACCCTCTAGGCTGGCTGCCATATTTTGCATCCCCACCCGCACCTCCTTGGCCAGCTCCCGCTGCACTCCGACTACAGTTCTCTCAAAGCTGGTGCCTGTGTCATCTGAGTCCTCAGCTGTATTGGAGCTGGCAGGTCTTACAATTGGGGTGGAGTGTGGGTCCTCTGTGATGGCTGCTTGTTCTGTGCTCCTCCTTGTGACTGAAGGTGGGGTCTGGAGGGTTCCAAGTACATCTTGGAGGGTCTGGTGGCTGATGTTTGTCAGCTCGTCATCCGTGTCATCAGGGTAGTCCTAGACAGGCATATTCGCAGGAGATCCATCGTCCTCTGCAATGAAATAGGACACAATTAGTGTGTTTGTGTTGTGGCATTTGTGATGTGACATGCCTGCCTTGTGATGATTTCACATTGTGATCTTGTTTCCTGTTTATTGCTCCAGTCTTTCAGATGGGCATTCTCCCAGGCCTATGCCCCACCGGCATGTCTCATGTATTGTGGTATGTTATTAGACTTGTCGGCATCATCTCCTCTCGGTGTTGGTTTTGGCCAATTAGTGATTTGCCACCTTCTTGTCCTACTCTCCCTCCATCAACATCCATTCTCATGGTGAGACCTTTCACTGGCATTGGGTGCTCTGATAGCACTAGCAGCACAACTAACAATCTGGACCTGCCCCATGCTCTGATCCTTCACATCCACTTATATGTAGTTGAAATGTAGTGTATACTATGCATAGCATTGTTATGGCACGATATGGATGTCAGCATTGGTAATGTGTACAGCTGATGTTGGGGAATGCGTGGAGATTGGATTGCCCTGATAGTCATGGTAGTGTCCTATTTCCTCCTCTGACTGTGCAGGTGTATTTCAGTGATCAGTTACATGTATCCTCCCCCTCAATGCTATTGTCTGAGCAGTATGAAATTGGGATGTTGCACTGTGACTCAGGCACAGGATGGACCCTGACATATGCTGCATGGGTGTGACCTTAGTGCTGTGTGGCTCCTAATGTTGATGACATTGGCTGATGTTTGCGGCAACTATGGGCATTCACAATTGACAAGACTGGAACATTAGTCTTGTTTCAGGGGATTGTTAAAGTTGTCATCCTCAACCCTCTAATTTACTTGTGTATGATCCATGGGGACGTTACTGCCATTCGCTACTTGAGCTGCACACACAGCGGAGGTGGTAGTGGCAACTGTTGTCACTGTAACATTCCAGTTGTCGGTATGGCTAGAGGTTGTTAATTGGGCCCTAGTTAATGTAGGGGGTATAGTGGCTGACGTGTGACAGGATGTCAGTTTGACGTTGTGCTCTTCCCTCCTGCCGTGGCTTTACCTTTGCTACATCATTGGCATGGCAGCATACCCCCATGGAACTGTTGTTGGTGTTGTGTTATGGTGTGCCCCAGCTTTTCTCTGTACAGGCCATACCCCCATGCCGTACCCCTTTACCCATGCCACTCCATGTATATGATGACTTCCATGCATTTTGTAGTCGGTATCCCCCCCGCTTGTAGTTGACATTCGTGCATTTTAATTCCCCATGCAACTTACCCTGCATGTGTGTTGTCTCCTGGTAGTCTGCGCTGTCCTGTCCCTGAATCCCTGTGACGATCTCCTCAGGGATGACGGCTGTGACCATCTCCTCCATGTGGTCCAGGGGCTCCTGGTGTGCTGGACTCCTACCTCCAGTCTGCAGTGCTGCCTTCCTGTTCCTGGCCATCTTTTCCTTGGTCCTGCGCTTGCAGTCATGCCAGCGTTTCTTGCACTCGATGACTGTTCTGCATACTTCTGCCACACTGTTAATCTTGTCAACAGTTTGTTGCCATATTGCCTCTCTCCTACTGATTGGCAGCTTTGAGGCGACAAACAGTTGGTGCTGATGTTCCATCACCTCTTTTACCAGGATTTCCTGCTCCTCTGCACTGAAGCAACACTTTCTTCTTCTCCCTGTCCTGGTTCATGTGTGGGTCCTCCTGGTTGGTTCCTGGTCTGTTGTCATTTTCCTGGGGTCTGTACGGGCATCTGGAATCCATTTTGGCTCTCCTCTGCTGAAATGGCTGTGTTTGCGGGGAATTTTGACGCTATTGCGTAGAAAAACACTGCATATCCTGTTTGCGGTGTCGTAAATCGGCTCACAGTAATTTGCGCCACGTTAACGTTGTTTTCCTTTACAACGTGATGTTGCAGTGTGCGTAAAAAAAAATTACTTACACCTGTGGTTTGCGCCGCCGTGTGTCAAAGTATAAATTTGACGCCCACACGGTGCAAAGAAATGGCGTTAGCCAGCGGTAATATTATTGACGCAAAACTGCGTTGGCGCAGTTTTGTGTCAAAAATTATACATATAGCCCTTTATCACTGCTCATCAGTGCTAACGTGCAGCTGCTCTCCATCTAAAGTTGGTATGATTGACACATACCTAATTGGCATATTTAATTTACAAATAAGACCCTTGTACAGTGGTATCTCCATACCCAGAGCCTGTAAATTAAATGCTACTAGTGGGCCTGCAACCACCCAGTGAAGTAGCCTTTCAAACCTGTCTCAGACCTGCTGGTGCAGGGCCTGTATGCACAGTTCTCTGCCACAGGGACATGGCATCTAAATTTACTTGCACAGCCCAGAACTCCCCTTTTACTACATGTAAGTCACTTCCAGGGTAGGCCCTAGCTAGCCCTATCAGCAGGGTGCTATGTATATAGAAGGCAGGACATGTGCCAGGTTGCGTGGCCTGTCCTGCTAGTGACAAACAGCCTAACTTGGTGTCTCACTGCTGTGAGTGCTGCCTTCTTATAGGATTGCATTTGAAATGCCCTGCCTTATGTGTAAGGGGTATTGTCTGATTCATGAGGGGTAGCATAGGCATATTTGGTATGGTTGTAATGGTGGTAGGAAATGATGTTAACTGGTGTAAGTGGATTTTTTTATTACTATTACAGAAATGCCACTTCTAGAAAGTGAGCATTTCTCTGTGCTTATGACTGGTGTTTTGAAGCTTGACTCCAATCCACGTCTGGGCAGAGTGACAGTTGGGCTTTGAGCATACTTTTCAGACAGCATGTACACATGGAGGGTGGAGGTGTCACAGAGGTGCATCTGCATACTGAATAGTCTTCCTGGGCTGAGAGAAGGGTGAGGCGGGGCACACTTGCATTTGTAAAGGCTGTGCCATGGCCTCACACAATAGGGTTGTTTACCCCCAACTGATGTTTGGAGCCTGTGCTGGAGGAGAGAGGGGCACTTCCAGAACCAGTTGTAGCTGGTTGGAACCTCCTCTCCCCTTCCTTTGTGGACACACTGTAAAACTGACTATAAGTACAGGGGAGTTTTCCCCGCAATTTAGACAGTGTGGAACTTACTTGGAACAGGACACAAACTGCTGGAGCGACTCGCCAGGAACCGCCATGGACTGCTGCTGCTGTGCTGACCTGTGACCTAGTTGGTCACTGTAAAGAACTGCCACTTGCTTGCATCCTCTTTGTGCTGGCCTGTTGCTGGGCCCTTTCACCTGTGTGCCCTTTTCCCTTGACGTTGTCCCCCAGGGGCAGGATGCTGTGGCCCCTGACCCCTGCAACAATCTGAAGCGCATGATGAGCACTTCTTCGTCCATGATCTTCTGGGCACGAGGCACCCTAAGAGTGCCTTATGCTTTAAAACCATAGCGCATTGAGGATTGCTTTATGCCTAGGTTATTTGCGCATGAAAGCGCATCACCAGTGTGAAAGGATCACCGCCGCAACCTGGGATTATGGGATGCTCCCCCTGCGCTTTGAAAAGCGCAACTCTGCTGCGAGAGATTCACAGTCACGACCTGGGCATGTTGGAGGCCAAGCATGTCGAAAGCACGCTTTGTGAACTGAACTCATATATGTATGCTAATGTTCCTTTTATAGGCATAACATGCTAATATGTTTTTCTGACTTGCCATATGTTTTATATTGTTCCTGATATGGGTGTTTTCTATGACAAGTGCTTTTATTTAGTAATGTGACTCCTGACTACTGCTTATGTTACAGAATACCAAGTTACCTGTGTGTTATATGTGACTACTGCTAGTTTCGCAGAGTAACTAATGTGTAACGTTCTGACAACTGCTAAGGTAGCAGGATATTACTGGCATGTTGTGTGTGGTCTAATAATTGCATTGTGTACATACAGTATATTTTCATATAACTTGGTGTTGTGTTTCCTTTGTGGTGGTGATAGTGCACCACGTGTGTTGTGTTTGTTGTGCAAATGCTTTACACATTGCCTCTGGGATAGGCCTGACTGCTCATGCCAAACTACCAAGCGGGTGACCAGGGGTTATCTTGGACGTGTAACTCCCTTCCCCTGACTAGAGTGGGTGGGTTCTGCCGGGCTTAGGTGCATACCCTAGCCAACCAGAAACCCCATTTCTAACAATACTTAATTCTGCAATCAGTGCAGTTGTGTTCTACTGCACGGTTGCATAGACTCAGGACTACTAGTGTTTTTTGCCTGTTGCGGACCATGCTGATCCACAAGGGCTTCACATTTATGTTGTTAATTTTAAATTCAGAGCCCTTAAATCTTCCTTGTTGTGCTGCACAGACTGTGGAGTACTGCTGTATTGTGCCTATTGCAGGCTGATATTCATGTAAATGTTTTGCAAGCAAGGTCTCTGAAATTACCTGTTGATTTTGTGGGAACCCTTGCATTTTTAATATAGGGTCATCCTCAAACTGTATGTCAGCACTGGCCTGACTCACAACCCACTGTCCCCAACTGATGTGTCATGTTTATGAGTTTGGCATGCTTGCCTCAGTGGCAGTCTCCAGGAATGGTTTTGGTGTTGATGTGATTATTTTCTTTCTTTGGACTGTGGGCTGCTCTTTAATGATTACAGTCTGTATTACAGTGAGTTTTTTTTTTCTATTGGAGCAAAGCTATCCTCCACAGATTTGTATACATGTGGCCCAAGTGCAGTAGGTATGTATATCCTGTATGTCATGATTGATTAGGTATTGCTCTAATCACCAAATTAAGCATGCTATCTCTTGTTTGAAGATGTGCTGTATTAATCATGCCTCTCTCCAAGCCTCTGAATATCTATGTATGTTTATTCTTCCAGTCCTTTTAGGAAAATGTTGACATGATTAGCTCATATAGAATTTTTACTCTTCCAGCATAATGTGGTAGGTATATTCTGTCAAAATTCGAGGAACCCATTATTGCTTGTACTTTCCGTAGGGAATTTGAGCACTCAAGAGTCATACATTTTTCCAGGAACCCAGGTATTGGTCCTTTGCTTTCAATGCATAACGGGTACCCTAAAAAATACATTAAAAAAGCATGCTTTTTGATTTCTTGAATTTCAATTTGTTATTTGCTGGTCTGGTGACTATGTCGTCTACTTGCTGGAAATGATCTAAATAATTGTCTGTCATGTACATATCATCAACCTAACAACTTATACTAAAATCACGTTGTATTACGTACATTTTATTCTTTCAGGTTTTTTTTTACCCCTGAATAAGTTCATGTAATGCTGAATTGAGGGGCATATTTATAATAAAGTCACGCAGCATAGTACAGCAAGTCACCTTGCTGTACTACACTGTGTGAGAGGGAAAGGGCAGGAATATTTAAAAGAATAAAGGTGCATTCCTGCCTTTGTCCCTCCACTGGTGCCAATTTGGCTGCCTCGTGCCAATGCAGGCACCTTTGCGCCATAGTGAAAGGGTGTCCCTTCCTGCACAGAAACAATCCTCTAAGCCATTCTCCTCTTTCTATGTGTGCTGCAGAATGCAGAACACATAGAAAGAGGAAGTAGCAATGAAAAATAAAGACATTTTTCCTCATTATGCCTCACCTGGGAAGCCGTAGCATTCTGGCACATTCCCAGGGATACCACTTTTGGTAAATCTGGGAATGCATCAAAATCCATGGGTGTTGCATAGAAACACCCAAGCAACACCCATGGAACACCTCCCTGGGGTAGAGTAATGCAACACAGTGATTCGTGCTGTGTTGCGTTACTCCAGATTTATCAAGCCACTTGGCTTGATAAATCACATTTTGCGCTTTCATCGTGCATGCACAATGTTGTATAGTGCAAGAGCGACACAACCCCTCTCATATATATGCCCCTGAATTCCTTCATGGTGTAAAGAGGTTAAATAATATGATTCTGTTTCCAACTTTGTGTAAATCCATTTGCTTTGAGCAATGTGGTTTTATATTTTTTGCATGTTAATTGTCTCATTAATCATGTGCTAAGCACCTTTTTAATACATATGTTTTGCAACGTGAATTCCAATTGTGATAATCAAATACTATTCTCCAAGATTTAGCTGATTTCAAAGTTGAGTAAACAGAGGCACCTACTATTGCTTTACATTGTAATTCACTTATAATTCACTTAGGATCTGTCTAGGCTTCTAGGTTTATAGGATTTTGATTTTGAACCTGTGGTCCATCTCTGAAAGGAATTCTGTGTAGTATTGCACCTTTACCCCATACTGCTTGATTCTTGGACAGTGCAGAAGCTAATTGTAATTCCCACTTTGCAGCATGCCAGTCTTTAAGTGATCGTTGCAATAGCAAGGAAAATGCTTCCATTATAACCCTCTCCCCTAATGGAGTCTCAATATTAACTTGTTGTTCTAGGGTTATATGATAAGAATCAATTAACTTGGAGAAAGAATAATTTCTGCTTTGATTTGTATTTGAACTTCGGATAGTAAACCCAGCTCATTTAAACCAACTGACTTTTCTATCTTTACATTTTCAATATTCTCCTCCACAATCAGGATGGCTTGGGTTTTTTGATGAACTATTTTTATTTCTGCCACACTGTCCAGTACGGCCACTGCTCATGCTCTGTTCCTCAACAAAACCCTCTCTTTCTGTAAGGCATCTTCTTTTTTGTTGCGGGTATTCTTTTCTCCTGAAATGGCAGTTTTGAGGGTCCTGGATCTCACCTGTCCCTTTTCCCCTACTAATAGGTTGATCCTTTATCAGGTCCTGGGGAAGAGTGGACATCTTTACCTGACACTGCATCCTTGAGCCTATGAAAAATAACAATAATGCTCGTTAGAGGATTGATATATGTCTTGAGCTCTTCAGTCAATATTGTAACTTTTTAAATCCTACCTAGTACTTTGTATTCTCCACATAGTATCTTCGCATTTCTGAGTTTCTTTAGATGGTCACACATTGGGCCTCATTACAAACTTGCCTCCCGCCAAGGTTGAACCGCCAGGTCTATTTTGAGATCCCCGCTGTGCAGGCGGGCGGAAACCTGGTTTCCGCCTGCCGGCCCAGCGGGGATTTTGCCCACAGCACAGGAGCCGGCTTCAAATGGAGCCGGCGGTGTTGCGGCTGTGCGACGGGTGCCACGCTTCTGAAAAGCTACATGGGGCCATGGGCCCCACGACTCCCCTTTCCGCCAGCCTTTTCATGGCGGTTCTTACCACCATGAAAAGGCTGGCGGTAGGGGGACTCGTAATCCCCTGGACAGCGCTTTAAACCACCTGGACCAATGTGGCGGGAAACCGCCGCGGTCATAATACTCGAGATTGCACCGCCAGCCTGTTGGCGGTGGAACCTCCAAAACAGCCCGGCGGTCTTTGACCACCAGGGTTGTAATGACCCCCATTGTCTGCCCTTGTATGCCGTCGCATGCACTTGCGCATGCGTTTCTCTAAGCGAGACGCTTTAGGAAATAAAAAGGGCTTGGAGCCCCGTCCACGTCATGTCAGTGTCTTTCATTGGTTTGTGGGCTTGCCTGTTAGAATCTGATTGATTTCATTAGTGGAAGGCACGCACACGTCATGCCTTTTCCAGTGGTTAGCCCTCCTCGAGCCCATCGATCAAGTACAGAAAACATACGAGGCTTGCTGTTTTCTATCAGGTTCATGAACTACTTTTTCTCTATTTTTTGTAGCACAATATCGCTTGACAGAAGTCGAGCGGTTTGCATAATATTGACCCTGTTACACAGTTAATTGCACTTTTCCGGTTACGTTCATAATTGCACTTTTGCCAATAGGTTTCATTACGAGTGAAAAGTCCAGTTAGGAGTTTACAACGCTATTAGCTCTAACACGAGCAAACACGAGACCTGTTGCATTGCCAATGCTTGTTTTTAACTGAGGTCTCCGTGGTCTCACTCCTAAGGTATCTCTCACCGTGGAGACATAGACATGAGATGATATTTTCTGTAACTCTACCTCTTTTTCGATCTTGTGGAGTTGCAGCATATATTTAATAGCCAACTGTGCTGCATTACTATAACAAGAACTATCTCTGCTACGGTTTGTATTGCCACAGCAGGTGAAGTTCCACGCCCCTTCTGAATTTGTTTCAATACTTCATGACAACACGGCAAGACTGCATATGAAGGCATAGTGATTTGTCATGACCCCTAAGCCCCCAAACAAGAGGGGCACACCGGGTAAACTTCTCTAGCCCCAAGGGAAATTTGCTTGTTGCCTCCCCCTTTTCAGAAGACAGGAGAACAGGCAGCCGTTTCTAACTCTTCTCTATAAAGAGTTACCCTCACCTAGAGCTAGAGTGTAATAAGTCAAATAATCTTGTCACAAATGCTGTTATCTCCAGGGTTCTAGTATTTGCAGTTGTGGGGATTATCACTCAAATCCCTAAAGGCAAGAGACATGCACAGCAATAGTTGGTGTAATGATTGGTCAATTATTATGTACAATTAGCACACAAGCTTTTTTTTTATATCAGAAGAAGAAAAACCCAAGGCATATTATATTGCAAGGCGTTACTATCTGTAATTATTAGTCCAACCTTTACCTTGTTTTTTTATCTATATTATTATCAGACTTTGAATTATAATATTGATTGAATCAGGAGTAGTTTCCATCACAAATACCTCTATGAGGATGTCAGGTCTGCTTTCCCTCATTCTTCCCAAACAACCAGGCTTTGTGTCTACTCCTCTCCAATTCTAAGATCTCTTTATAACTTCTGTTAGTGTTGCCACTCATCAGAAAACCAGGTCTTCTGCAGGGCAACGAATGTCCACCCATGCCCCCCTGAGGCAACTCTCAACAACTGCTTGGTGATTCACATTAACGTTGGCCAGTTTCCTAAAGGGGAAAGGTGGTTGTGATAGAGAGTCTTGTCTCTTCTACTGTTGAATGGGATGCGTAATTGACTCTGGTCAAGACTGCAACCTTCCTTTTTAGCCTACCAGCTAAACTTCTATTGGAAGAACAAAGAACAGGTCAAACTAGCACGTAAGTGACTAACATAAAACATTGGGAATTATTACATATACACATGAACATACTTAGTTAAGACCCACCTCTTAGTTAAGAAAAAGAATACTGAATGAATTATTGCCTTGACCGATGCCTTCACAGTTGGCTAATGCCAACTGTTCTAAAATGCTGTTGTCCCAACTGCTGACTGAAGAGTCAGTGTTGTAAAGTTCCCAAATTCTATTGATCTTACTCTTGAATGTCAGTTGCCTCAAAAACACCTTCCTATAAACGTTTATTAAATTATGATTTTTGTCCCTTTTAGATTCAGATTTTAGAATTTCAAGTGTCTAAAGACTTACTTGCAGCCTTGCCTTTCTTTCTGCTGTGGAAGGGTCATGGTTGCATGAGGTGACCTAGAATTCTCTCTCACCTTTGTGTCTTTCGTTCTGTTTGTTGCAGAGTTTCTACTTGCCATACCGAAGAGGCACGTAGGAAAGGAGTCATGCAGGTGTGGAACGTCATCCTACAGGTAAATGGCCCAGAGCGGAAAGTCATGTGCTGGTCCTTGAAGAAGTAACAAAGCGAAGCAGCATGCTTTGGCTGGGGCGAAGCCCAGGCTACAAAATGGCCATCAGATCACATGATGCCTTGTACGCTTGCAAGATCTGCTCAAGAATCATAAATTTAAAAAAGGAAGTGGAGATGCTCCACAATTCCATCCCTCCAGTGTGGATGCCTTTTATACACAAGGGGGATGGATGCAGCACATGAAAAGGAGCAGGGGAGCACAAAATTAAAGGAGGAGGCCCTGAGAGTCCCCAGAGCTGGGGAAGGGAGCAAGGCCAGTGAGGTTTCAAGAGATTTATGATTCAAGAGATACCCACTGGGAAACTGACAGATGACTTAGGGTATTGTTCCAGGAGTGAGTCACTGTGCAACTACTTGCATCTGCATGTGGTCCCCCTCCTTAAGCCTTTAATGGCCCTGGGGATCCCATCCCCCGGGCCCTGATCTCTTCCTGTGTAATATGGGGCCCATCCCCAGGACACAGTGGTTTCCCTGCCTGCACTAGCAGGGGCAAGGAAATGTATGTTTGCTCCTGTCTGACAGGAGCATTTTTAAATCTCCCACCAAATAGGAGCAGACTGATTTGCATATGGCTGGGTCCAAACTAGAATGGCATGGCAAGCAAAAACACTGATGGATTAAACCCAGATCTGAGACTGGGGTTGAATGTTTGAATTGCTCTGCATTCCATCCATCATCTGTTGTTTTTTTCATTTGTCACCCCAAGTGGGAAGGGTATGCCCAGACATGGGTCCCATGCTTGCTATGCCACCAGATTCAAGCTATCCTGGCTGATGAAGGATGATACGCTGAAACTGGTACCGGGATGCTGGTTTCTGATTCAGGGAGGACCTGGTCTGGCAGTTCAGGCTGGACTGTTCCCAAGGGGGACAGGGTCAGGGTCAGGGTCAAGACTGATTTGCATACAGCTGGGTCTAAACCCAGCTGGAATGGCATGGCAAGCAAAAAAACTGATGGATTAAACCCAGATCTGTGACTGGGGGTGAACGTTTGATTTGCTCTGCATTCCATCCATCATCTGTTGTTAATGCACCACAATAGCATCTAAAATGTTGATTGCATAGTCCTAGCGCCTACCACGGGGTGCTGTATTGTAAATATGGCGCAACCATGGTGTCATTAGACTGTGCAGGGGCGACAATAATACCAGTATTATGCCAGCATTTCCCACCTTTGCAATCACAGAGCTTATGGGGTAATGATGTGTTGGCCACCCATCTTCAATACTATAACGAAATAAAGAGAATAAACAAGGCATTAGCTCCTACAAGTGGAGCTGTCAGGGGTTCACCCCCTGCTTCCCCTTGCCGATGTTCACATACTTCTGCTTCAAAATATCAAGTAAGTTTAATGGTATGCTGGCTGCTCTTTTCCACCTACAGTATAACCCTTGTGTCAGTTCTTGGTGAAGTAGAGACCAGAGCCACCAGATATAGTTGGCATCAGTTTCACCCTGATATGGGCCGGCTCTGTGTGATTCAGCCAGCTGTGCTGGAGACCCTGGTAGACATAAGTGCAGGGAGATGAGACAGCTCTGCTCCATCATTTCAGCTCCTTGCTGCACAGCTGAGTGAGAAGGCAGGGGTTGGAAGAGGTCCAAAAACCCACAGGGTCTGCAAGCATGATATAGGCAACACTGGGTTTGGAGACCAGTAACCCTGGGGAAATACAGGCCGGGGAGAAATGAGCAGTGACTATAGTTATAGTCCAATATAGCACTGCTGATCCTCATCCACAACAGCATGAATGTCGCTTTCCATCTATATTTCCACAATGGCTGACATCATGAAAAACTGACAACAGTGATCATTTGGTTCAGACCACACATGGTAACCAGTGAGCTTGGCACTCAATGCAGTGGTACCAGTTAGCCCCCACTAAAGTTGCCACAGCTAAGGGATGATGAGGGATGATCGTTACCTTATAGTCTGGAACCAATGCAGCTAGGAAGCGTAAGAGGCCCCTCCATGCCTCAATACAAAAAGTGCATAAGAAAGAAGGACAATTGTTTTTATTGTTGGAAGGAAGTTCATGCGCCACAAAACTGCCCTAAGAAAGGTACTCAGACGGATGACTAAGTCCACCAATAAAAATAAGGGTCCTCATGGGTGACTCTATTTCTTTCCCTTATGTTGGTAAGAGTATTCAGACACTTCTCACTTTCATATCATGGACTTCCTTAACCAAAGAACTTAAAAAGGGGCTAGGGTGCACCTTGGTTTAATAGTATTGAAACAATATTCATTAATTGATCCTGAGGTGGCTGTAGTCGACTTTTTGACTAACATCCTTATGAACGGTGTAATGGTGTAAAACTTAACAACTATGAAACAGCAGTCTATGTCCTTTCATGCGCACACACACACACATACACACCCACACACACATAAATATGTACACACACATATACACATTACCTACTGCTGGTCGCCAATAGGTAGTTTTAGTGAGGACCTAGGCCCGTATTTATACTCCGTTTGCGCCGAATTAGCATCGTTTTTTTCGACGCAAATTCGGCGCAAAACTAACGCCATATTTATACTTTGGCGTTAGACGCGTCTAGCGCCAAAGTATGAAGAAAGAGCGTCATTTTTTTGCGTGAACGCCTTCCTTGCGTTAATGAGATGCAAGGAAGGCGTTCCCGTCTAAAAAAATGATGGCGACGCAAATGCGTCGTATTTATACTCCCGGGCAAAAATCACGCCCCGGAGGTGGCGGGTCAAAAAAACACGCATTTGCGCCTGAATTTAACGCCTGGGTCAGGGTAGGCGTTAAGGGACCTGTGGGCTCAGAATGAGCCCACAGGTGCCCTCCCCTGCCCCCAGGGACCCCCCCTGCCACCCCTGCCCACCCCAGGAGGACACCCAAGGATGGAGGGACCCATCCCAGTGAAGTACAGGTAAGTTCAGGTAAGTATAATTTTTTTTAATTTTTTGATTTTTTTTGTGGCATAGGGGGGCCTTATTTGTGCCCCCCTACATGCGACTATGCCCAATGACCATGCCCAGGGGACACAAGTCCCCTGGGCATGGCCATTGGGCAAGGGGGCATGACTCCTGTCTTTACTAAGACAGGAGTCATGAAATGGCGTCTGGGCGTCGAAAAAATGGCGCTAATCGGGTTAAGACGATTTTTTAGCGTCAACCTGACTTGCGCCATTTTAAGACGCCCTAACGTCATTTTTTCCCAACGCCGGCGCTGCCTGGTCTACGTGGTTTTTTTCCACGCACACCAGGCAGCGCCGGTCTGATTGCGCCGTCTAACGCCATTCCATAAATACGGCGCCCGCATGGCGCTTCAGAATGGCGTTAGACGGCGCAAATTCTTTTGACGCTAAACTGCGTTAGCGCAGTTTAGCGTCAAAAAGTATAAATATGGGCCCTAGTTTTCATTGAAAAAGCATTTTTTGACTTGCCAATGTTTTTGGCACCGGTTGATGAATCTTCATGTAATTTTCCCAAGAAATTTGATGCCCACTTCAGCTACTTTCTAGAAAGTTTTGAAGTGACCCGTTAAGTGAGGGTTCAGAAAAAGAGGGGGTCCCCATGTTAATTTCAATAGGATTTTGAACACAACTACAGCCCAAACCGCTGGAAGGATTTACACCAAGTTTGGCAGAAAGCTAGCTCTTGGTCCAGAAAGTGCCCTTTTTGTGATTTGGTGTAAACCCGTTCAGTGGTCTTCTAGTTAGCAAATAAAAAACAAATTTGCATATAAAGAAACACGGATCCTCCTCGGATTCGGAGGAGAAGCAAGACCCTGATTGGCTGCCCACAATCTGACAGAAAAGTTGTGTCTGCCATTGTGTTTCTCGCATTGCCTTTGGGGCAGGAAAAACAGCGCATAACATATAAGGGAACCAGGATACAGGTATCCTAACCCCATAGGATACATGAAGGGGTCCCATAGGGATCCCTCACGCTCAAAGAATTGCACCGTGGTTTTTTGGCCCAATCCATGGATCCTCTAACCCTCCTCAAATTATCTGCAGATCCTTCTCGAATCAAGGGGAAAAGCAAGGCCCTGACTGGCTGCAACCTGACATAAATGAGAATGTGTGTGTTACAAAAACCATAGAAATTCACTGAAAAACCAAAGATTACAGGAACATTATAGTTGGATTGCCATTTTACCCATACAAATCCATAGAAATTCAACAGTTAATGTTACACTTATAATTATACTTATCTGAAGAAACTATAATTTGTGCCAGAAAGCAGCTCTTAACATAAGTATAACTGTGAGTATCACTATAACTGCTGAATTTCTATGGTTTTGTGTGGACAATGTATCCTATTAATATTATGATATTGAAGCACTATGTAATACCATTAAAATAATTCTCTAAGTGTACTGAAATTAGGTGTAATACTTTACTGACAGATCTAGTGAGTTTGTTCACTGTAGAAATGTTTGATTGTGTAATGAAATATTAGATGGGGTACCATCAAAGAAACATATATCTGTTATACAATATGAGAAAATGCAGACTTCGTAAGGGGCAAAGATTCTATGGATAGGGTGAAATAGAGCTGCAAGATAACAGAAGTATATGCAAAATACGAGGACAGATTAGCCTAGCATAGCGAAACTCATGAACTGTTAAAAATTGAACATGGTCACATGTGTCTCCAGTCGTCCAACTGACATTTTTGAGGGTGTTTGGTTCGATGTCTCTATGAAAAAAAGTGAGAACTCACCTTCCCTCTCAGATTCCACATGTAATAATTGAGTGCCTTGAAAAAATACAAACTTGAGAAATTCATTTATAACAAAAGGGAACTGAACACTATTGTAATGGCATAGTAAATTGGTGGTAGAAGTAATATTTAACTCTTTATTAATAGATGCAATATCATTAATGTGAGAATTATACATATTTTGTGTTCATAAATGGAGGGCAAACATATTTTTAAATAACATGTTAAATACATATAATATATGCTATGCCTGCAGTGGTGCTTCAAAAACTGAAGTGAGAGTTGTTCATGTTGTATTGGTCGCATGTAATTAAATAAATAGAAATACTGGAGTTTTGCCACCATTTCTAGTGGAATGCAAGAAAAATGGTGACACCCATGTGCATTGACACCATAGCAATACGAACAGGGGTGTTGTGGTGGATAGGCATGCCCCTAATCAATGTTCGAGAGATGCTCAGAATTTTGGAATGCTGAGTATCATGTAATAAACAAATCCCTGATGCATCATCTAAGAGTGTTGCACCCTTAATAGCATGAAACACACAAAAGGTGATTGGAAGTTGCTTGCAGTAAGTCTAACCACTGGCAAAAGTGCAGTGTAGCACTCCAACCCATCTGTTTTTTATTCACTATGCTGCTCAATTTGGACCCAGCCATATGCAAATCAGTCTTGGCCCTACTTCTCATGGGAACAGTCCAGCCTGAACTGCCACGCCAGATCCTGCCTCAACCAGAACACAAGCAATGATGCGCCCATAACAGGGCAAAACTGGTCCTCAGTTGCTTGTGTTCCAGTTCAGGGAGAACCTGCCTTCACAGTTTGGATTATTTCTACTGGAGCAGGGCTAAGACTGATATGCATATGGCTCGGTCTAAACCGAGATGGCATGGTGGACTGGGATGTAGTCTAGAGTGATTGTAAGTGGCTGAGATTAATTCAACCATTCTATCCATCACTGTTTTGTATACTTATTGTGTCACCCTAAGTGGGATGTGTATGCCCAAATGTGGGTCCGATGCACAGTGTGTCACTGGAACTAAGCGGTAAACGGCTGATGAACCCATAAATATGGCAAAAACAGTCCTGGGGTGCTTGTGTTTTGGTGCAAGGAAGACCTGGCTTGGCAATTCTGGGTGGACTGTTCCTATTGGAGCAGTGTCAAGACTGATTTGCATATAGCTGGCCTCAAATTGAGTTGGCATGGTGTGCAAAATAATGATGGACTGGGATGCGGCCTGAGTGATTACCAGTGGCCGAGATTCCATTAATCACTGTTTTATATACTTACTGTGTCAGCCTTATTAGCACCACCTCAAATACCATGAAACATACCCTTTCCATCATGTGACTTTCAATACAGCATTGGCCTCTGCAGTGACCCAGATGATGCAGGCAGTGTTTGGTGAATTCCACGTGTAGCATTTTTCCACACTATCATGTGTGTTGGAAAGAAGTCAGAAAGTATAATTTTAGCCTAAGGAACAAATTAGAGGTTTGTCTACTAGTGGATTAACCACCAGGACGGACAAGTGTAAAAGAAACAGTGTGCAGTGTGATGGGATACACCAACAGGCCAATTTACTGAAGGATGAAGAGGAACACCATACTCCAACGAAAAAGGATATATAATACTTTCTATGATTCATTGAATATTGTGATATTTTAATTCAAAGATTTATAACAAAACAAATACTATGAGGGCATTTTGAAAAAGTTAATTTATTTTCGATCTAGGGTTTATGAGAGCACATAAGCTCTAAGAGTTTTGTTTTAGAAACATACATTTTTGTGACTGTGAATTCCAGGGAAAAAGCTATAAGTGCAGTACTTATCCCATGGATCTCCAACCGTTTCTGTAATAAGGGCTACTTTTAATCAATGAAAATAATTCTAAGAACCAATTACTATTAGTAAAAGTGACCATCTCAGAGAAGGTTACATTAGTGGGTACCCCATGCAAGTTTACCAACAGTGATCAGAACAGTGCATCACACCGAGTTGTAAGCACTGATATATAATAAGGCTAATTTAGAATGCATTTACTTGCTTAATGCATGACAACCATTGCTTGAAAGCTCCTGTCATCAAATGATATTAGAAATGTCTCCCTACTGCCACATGACTTACTACTCAAATATTAGCTTTCAATATATTTTTGATACATAACCATTTTTCTACAACTATCTGCTTAGGAGTTCTGCAAATGCATGCAATTTCGTCTTGATTAAACACTTTCCAACTTTGGTAGACCTGTATTAACTCGGCCAAGCAAAAGCATAAAGTAGGCTGGGCTGAACACTGAAGAGCTACGTTTAGGTATCTGGAAAGCTACCATTAGCTTGCAAGCTACTCATTGGAGAAGCCTAAACAAGATAAGACATTTGTAACAATAGCATTTGGCTTGTGGGCACCGAGGAACTCAGAAAGAAAGCCATGGCATTTAAAGAAACACTATGGGGGTCATTACTTGTTTGGTGGTCTTAGGACTGCCATGTTGGAGGTGGCAGTCGTACCACCAACAGGCTGGCGGAGAAGACTGCCAAATTCTGACCATGGCGGTATTCCCAACAGAATACAGGCAAAGCACTGCTGGCACCGTCAGAGCGGTCAGGCCGCCACAGGCGACGGGAGCCACCTGCAGGCCGGCGGAGACAATGTTCCCGTTGGACATATTGCAAGGTTGCACACTGCCAGTGTTTCCGCACCATGGTCACATACCACAAAACCCTGGCGGAAACCAACAGTATAAAAGGAGACACTCACCTTCAGGAAGCCATACCCGTCCGGAGCTGCCATGGAACCAGAACTACACGTCTATCAGCTGCTCCTGCTCGCCCAACGACTTTGGAACCAGCAATGATGACAATGACTGCAACCGTGAGTACACACACTTACCTGTCACTGTTACAAAATGTCAAAATACACACATACACACACACACACAACATACCAATTGGCAAAGGGTGGCAAGGGCAACACACACATGTAACCTCACACTGACACACACTCACACACAGCCATATACCCACATGCACATATATAGTATCCACACTGCGGCCAACACACGCACCTGGCTAAAACACACACCAACTCCCCTGAAACACAGCACCAGCACAGCCACACACAACACCACCAGAAGCACAACTACTTACAACCGCAACACCACAAAAGCATCATCAAGCACCCATAATACACACCACCACTTGAAAAATCATACATACAACACAACGTACCAACACCGGAGAACAAACACACATGATTGCACATCCAAACAACGAGGCATACGTTCTACCACGCAAGCATACATCACAACGGATCAGACATACCAAGCTCCACACACACTCACGCGCACAGTACAGCCACACCAAGGCACGCAACACTGCAAATAACATATGTCAACACAAATTTCACACAATACCAACACAACCGCATATCCCCAACATACACATGCCCATTACACAATTCACATCCATCACTGGGGGACAAATGCTATGCACACAAACACACATGCTGCCCAGACACAACTGGTAGCACAACCACCACTCACACAAAACGTACTCACACATAAAATCAGCCAATACTAAAACTGCCCTAAGTAAATAAAAGCAAGACAAAAATGTAACCTTTGACCCAACAACTGGTTTGCCCTGATATATATATATATATATATATATATATATATATATATATATATATATATACACATTATCATGTGCAAAGATCAAGGCCATAGGCCAGTCCAAACAACAAGTGCAAATTGCAGAAATGGCACGTGTATGTGTCCCTAACTCGACTCCTGACTGCCATGTGATCTACACAGGTGGGAGCCTTAAGGGGGTGGCAGGCACCTCAGGGATTGGGGGGAGAGGAGGGAGGTTCTGGGCTTAGGTTTGTGAGGGGAATCTTTGGGCTTCGCTTTGGAAGGGGGGTTAGGACGAGGCTTAGGGGAGGGTTGGGAACTCTTGGGAGGGGCAGACTTCTTGGTAGGGGAGGGGCATGGGTACTTGTGGGGGGGCAGTAGAGGTGGTGGAGGTGGAAGGGCTGGACTTGGGGAGGAACACAGAGTGTTTTGGGGTCACACAGGGTGGGAGAGGAGTAGGGAAAAGGTTAAACTCTGAGAAAGCTTTCTTTAACACACAGGGACGGTGATGGCAAAAGTGTTTGGGTGTGGAGGGAGAGGGAGTGGTTGTCTGAGGTGTTTTGGTGGATGTCTTGGGTGCATGTGTGTGTGAGGTATGCTTGTGGGTGCTGGGTGTCTATTGGGGGGGTGAGTGTGGGCCTTTATCTGTCTTGGGAGGAGGGGGGGTGCAGGTGCTGAAGATGCCATGGTGGAAGGTGACTGTCCGTTGGGGTGATGACTGCAGGTAGGTGGAAGTGCTGCATGTAGGCATGTTTTTGGTTGTGGTGCTTGTGAATGTGGTAGCTAGGGGGAGGATGTCTGATGGTTTGCTATTGTGCTGATTGTCGGTAAGATAGGTGGTGTGGCTGTATCAGTGAATATTGGTGTGGTGATTGCAGGTGTGTAAGATGTTGTGTATGTGATGCTGGGGGTGGTGATGGTATTAGGGCAGGTAGTGATTTTTGATGTGTCTGCAGGTGAATGTTGTTTGTGTGCATGCCTGTGGTTTATGTTGTGGTGCTTGTGTTTGTCAGTGCTAGCCTTTAGATGTTGAGGTGGATGCATGCTTGTCTGTTTGTGTGCTGTGGCTGAGTCAGGGTAGATGGGTTAGGGTCTGGGACGAGGAAGGCCAAGGGGGCACGGAAGACAAAGGGTGACTGGCTGACATCATTGTGGAGGCTAGAGCCTGAATTGATCTCTGTAGGCCAGCCAGTGCACCGTGAATTCCCTCCAGGAATGCATTACTCTGTTGTATCTGAGTGGGCGTCTCTGAATGGCATTCACGATGGTCGACTGACCCATAGAGATTGACCTCAGGAGATCAATATCCTCCTCACTGAGGGCAGCAGGGCTGATAGGGGCAGAGGTGTCAGCAGCAAAGGAGGCGCCCACCCTCTTGGGTCAGTGGGCACGGACAACTGGGTGGGGAGCTACAGGGAGGGTGGTGGTAGAAAGGAGGGTGGTGGATAAAGATGGTGTTGATGTGGTCCCAGATGAGTCCACCACCGCCAGGGAGTGTCCACTGGAGGAGGATTCTGAGGATGATGTGCTGGATCTAGTCTCTCCTGTGGCCCTTCCCTCGTCCTCTGGGCCACTGGGTCCCTTGCTGTTGGTGGTATCAGCACACCAGGTCCCGTGGCCAGCACCATATCCACTCACCTGTGCCCGTCTCCTTCACCTGCCGAAGCGGATGCATACAAACAGAGAGAGAGACAGAGAGAGGGAGAGATAGAGAGTGAGAGAGAGGTTCATCACATCCTTCACATACATAAAGTACAACATGCACAACTGTAGGTATACATCTCCTGGCTAGGAAATCCCAAATTGAAATCCACAGATCCTACATCATGTCAAAACATTTTACTTCTATCTACCCCATTTGTCATCTCTCTCACTGACATCATAATCCATTGCAAGGTAGCACAACTGTACCATCCCATCAAATTACCAGTAAATCTATGTCACAAGGCTCATCATGCTCTGGCTAAAGCTGATGTTTTGTCCTAATCCAGGTCATAACTCTCCATAATTGTATAATGTTAAGGAAATGCAGTTGACTGATAACACCATATCATGCATGCTTATTCTGAATCTACACCTAAACAGTCCATGTTCATAAGTTATGTTCCATACAAGTAAAGACAAGGGCTCTCATTACGCTGAGGCTGTGGGAGACAGAATACCGCCAGTGCCGGCGGTATTTCTGGCTCCCTATTATGACTTTTCCACTGGCCCAGCAGAAAAGTCACATCAACATTGCTGCCGGCTCGTAATAGAGCCGGCGACAATGCCATGTCACTGCCCGAAATTCGGGCAGTGAAATGTGCGACGGGCTATGTCTGGGGGTCCCTGCACTGCCCATGCCAAGTGCATGGGAAGTGCAGGGGCCCCCAGGGCCACCCAAAGCCCCCTTACCTCCAGCCTTTCCATGGCGGTGTTTACCGCCCTGGCCAGGCTTGCGGTCGGGGACTCATAATCCACAGGGCAGTGGTGCTTGCACCGCTGCCCTGGGGAATATGACAGCCAGATGAAAGCCTGGCGGTATAGTGGAGGGGCCGGCGGTATGGCCGTGGCTATTGCACCACGGTCATAATAACTGGAGTAACACCGCCAGCCTGTTGGTGGTGTTACTGCCAGCTTACCGCCGGCCGCCAGGGTCGTAATGAGGCCCAAACTCTATTCACAAATGACACATCACCTGCCACTCCAATCACATGCCTAGCTGATCCCTCTGTACATATATGACACAATGACTACAATCTCTGATGAAGACACACATATGGCAGTCCCATACAGGTGACATCACATTTTTACATTCCATGTCTGGTGACCAGCTACGTCACTACATGTACCAAATCTTAGAGGAATAGTTGCAGTGACTATTCGCAGATACTCAATATCACATCATAAATGCATGTACAGCTACAGTGGTCTACCTAGCACACATGAGACATCCACTGACAATCACAGAGAGCATAGTTACAACACCTAAACAAAAGACAGCCTACTAATTCCTAATAGGGCACATACATGCCAACTGACATGCATATAAAGAACCATGACATGACACCATGAGTACACCAACATCACCATTCTTGACATGTGATTTCCAGTAGCTAAGTCCAGACAACACACATATCCCACTGATGTACACATGGACCTACACGTCTGCCATTGCACTGACAACATATCCCACAACAACAACACCTGTATGAGAAATAGTACAGCTAAACTATGACATCTTGAAATATGAGATGAGCAAAAACCAATTCCTGCCCGAACTGGCCATAAAGGGTAAGGGTAGCAATGATTGTCCCACTCAAAAAGAACTGCCCCCAAGTAACCATTGTGACATGATGTAGGCAGCTAAGACCATATGTTGCGTTATTATTTGTAGTATTGACACATGTAGCATGGACATTAGACATTGTCCATGCTATGAAGGGTAGGGCAGCCTAACCACTTACTTCCTCTAAAACAAAGGCATTGAGATAACAGTGATTTGCCCACCTTTCAATGGCATGGAAATGCATGGTAAGGGCAAATAGACAAAATCAAACACACATAGCTGGATGTCCTACTGTTACAACCTTTACATACCCCATAGTATGAATATGAAGGGACAATGGGGACGCCTCCACAAAACCATAAGAACAGTCCAATGGTGGCCATACCTATTGACTAAATGAGATGCAAGCCTCACATGGAGTCAATACCTGTACCAGGACAAAAGGTAACCAGGCCCTGTACCAGATATGTCAGGCACTATGTAGCAACTACAGCTGATCTTTAGAGATGGGAGTAGTCTAACAACTTAGAGCTACATATACAGATATTCAGAATAATGGACTTGGAAATACTAGATGGGTTGGATGATGCAGCAGCATATGGCTGGGTAGAGTCACACATGTGGCACTGTCAATTGTGCATCTCCACATGCAGACATAGATATTCCTTGACATAGGTGATCTAAACGTACTCATGCACAACCATAAGGACAGATCTCCATATTTTAATCAGGCATCTTGAGTAATATGTATTCCCAGTAGTCAACATACACGTGGCACCTGCTACAGTGTCACAGATGCTAAAGTGTGACAGCAAACACCTAACTAACAGAGTTAAGTACATGGAGTCATTCAGTACTTACCCCCTTGTGGCTGCTGTGCTACCCTCAAATGGCCATTCACCTCAGGGTAGGCCACTGCCAAAATGTGGGCTATTAGTGGGGTCAGGGTTTGACGGGCATCCCTCCCTCATTGAGAGGACATCCCCAGCTGGGCCTCAGCGGTCTTCCAGGCCCAGCATCTCAGGTCCACCCACTGCTTTCTGCAATGGGTGCTCTGCCGGTTGTAGACCCCCAGGGACCATACTTGCTTGGCAATGGCATAACAAATCCCCTTCTTCTGATGGACATTCACCTGTATGGATGACACAGACAAAAGGAGAAAGTCATGTACACATGTACTATACCAATAGTACACATCAGTCACAGCAAGTAGGCACACAAACCCATTTTCTCTGCACACACGCCTACACATTATTCCATCTGCGGGCATCAACACCCTCACAAGTTCACATGCCTGATGCAACACACACAGAACACCTATGAAACATAGCTAGGACATTTTACTCACCTGCTCCTCTGGCGCCTCATATAGCTGTTCATAGAGGGCTCGGACCTCCTCCACTAGCCTCTCAAGCTCTTCCGGGGTGAAAGCAGGGGCTCTTTCACCTGCAGGATGTGGCATGATGGCTTCCAGAGGCAGTACACAGCAGCTCACGTCGTGGATGTATTGCTGGCAACAGTGTCAGGACTCAAGTGAGCAATAGTGCAGAAGATGGTGGTCACGACTGCCATGTACATGACAGTCACTGCCAGCGGACATCACCATTGCCCCAAGTCCGCCAAAGGCAGCAATGTTTACCAATGGCAATTTACACAGCCGTTGCGACTACCTACAGCCATGACGACTTCGACCGGTGGACTTAGGTCACTTCTACCTGTCCAGTACAGTAGAACAGGTGCCTGCCATTTAGGGTACATTTCATAGTTTGAAGTTGTAGGAAAATGCCTCTGATGGCATGGTTACCCCCTAACTTTTTGCCTTTTGCCGATGCTAGTTATGATTGAAAGTGTGCTGGTACCCTGCTAACCAGGCCCCATCACCAGTGTTCTTTTCCTAAACTGTGCCTTTGTCTCCACAATTGGCACAGCTGTGGCAAACAGATAAGTCCCTTGTAAATGGTACCCCTGGTACCAAGGGCCCTGTGGCCAGGGAAGGTCTCTAAGGACTGCAGTGTGTATTATGCCACCCTGGGGACCCCTCACTCAGCACATGCACACTGCCTCACAGCATGTGTGTGCTGGTGGGGAGAAAAAGACTAAGGGGGTCATTCTGACTCCCGCCGGCTGCGGTAACCACCGAATGACCGCGGCGGCCATTCTGGCTTTCCCGCTGGGCTGGCGGGCGACCGCCAGAAGGCCGCCCGTCAGCCCAGCGAGAAAACGCCTTCAACGAGGATGCCGGCTCCGAATGGAGCCGGCGGAGTTGAAGGCGTGCGACGGGTGCAGTGGCACCCGTCACGATTCTCAGTGTCTGCTTGGCAGACACTGAAAATCTTAGTGGGGCCCTGTTAGGGGGCCCCTGCAGTGCCCATGCCATTGGCATGAGCACTGCAGGGGCCCCCAGGGGCCCCACGACACCCGTTACCGCCATCCTGTTCCTGGCGGTGAAAACCGCCAGGAACAGGATGGCGGTAAGGGGGTCGCAATCAGCGCCGCCGTGGAGGATTCCCTGGGGCAGTGGGAAACCGGCGGGACACCGCCGGTTTCCCGTTTCTGACCGCGGCTGTACCGCCGCGGTCAGAATGCCCATGGATGCACCGCCAGCCTGCTGGCGGTGCATCCGCGGTCCCCGGCCCTGGTGGTCCATGACCGCCAGGGTCGGAATGACCCCCTAAGTTGACATGGCACTCTCCCCAGAGTGCCATGGCCACAACCCAATGCCTGTGCCGTAGGTAATTCACCCCTCTAGCCAGCCTTACAGCCCTAAGGCAGGGTGCACTATACCATAGGTGAGGGCGTAGTTGCATGAGCACTATGCCCCTACAGTGTCTAAGCCAATTCTTAGACATTGTAAGTGCAGGGCAGCCATAAAGAGTATATGGTCTGGGAGTCTGTTAAACACAAACTCCACAGTTCCATAATGGCTACACTGAATACTGGGAAGTTTGGTATCAAACTTCTCAGCACAATAAATCCACACTGATGCCAGTTTGGTATTTATTGAGAAATGCACACAGAGGGCATCTTAGAGATGCCCCCTGTATACCAGTCCAACTACTAGTGCTTGGCTGACCAGTTTCTGCCAGCCTGCCATATCCAGACCGGTTTCTGACCACATGGGGTGAGTGCCTTTGTCACTCTGTGGCCAAGAACAAAGTCTGTACTGGGTGGAGGTGCTTCACACCCCCCTGCAGGAACGGTAACACCTGGTTGTGAGCCTCATAGGCTCAAGCTTGGTGTTAGAGCACCCCAGGGCACTCCATCTAGTGGAAATGCCTTCCCCTCCAGACACAGCCTCCACTTTTGGTGGCAAGTCCGGAGGAGATAATGAGGAAAAACAAGGAGGAGTCACCCTCCAGTCAGGACAGCCCCTAAGGTGTCCTGACCCGAGGTGACCCCTCCCTTAGGAAATCCTCCATCTTGTTTTGGAGGATTCGCCCCAATAGGATTAGGGATGTGCCCCCTCCCCACAGGGAGGAGGCACAATGAGGGTGTAGCCACCCTCAAGGACAGTAGCCATTGGCTACTGCCCCCCAGACCTAAACATACCCCTAAATTAAGTATTTAGGGGCTTCCCTGAACCCAGGAAACCAGATTCCTGCAACCTACAACAAGAAGAAGGACTGCTGACCTGAAAGCCCAGCAGAGACGACAGAGACAACAACTGACTTGGCCCCAGCCCTATCAGCCTATCTCCAGATGCAAAGAACCTGCACAGCGACGCATCCAGCGGGACCAGCGACCTCTGAGGACTCAGAGGACTGCCCTACACCCAGAGGACCAAGAAACTCCTGTGGACAGCAGCTCTGTCCAAGAAACCAAGAAACAACCATCTTTAAAGGGACTCTAGCCTCACTCCGGAAGCGTGAGTCCCCAACACTCTGTACCCGACGCCCCCGGCTCGTGTCCAGAGAAACCAACACTGCAGAGAGGACCCCCAGGCGACTCCCACAATGGGGACACCCTGAGACCACCACCCTGCACCCCCACAGTGAAGCCTGCAGAGAGGATCCAGAGGCTCCCTCTGACCGCGACTGCCCAGTACAAAGAACCTGACGCCTGGAAGAAGCGCTTCACCCGCAGCCCGCAGGCCCGAGAACAGCCAACTACCGGTGCCGGAGTGACCAGCAGGTGGCCCTGATCCTTCCCCAGTCAGTAGATGGCCCGAGAAGCCCCCCCTTGCACTGCCTGCATCGCCAGAGTGACCACGGGGTCTCTCCATTGATTTCTATCTACAACCTGACACCTACTTTGCACACCGCACCCGGCCAACCCTATGCCGCTGAGGGTGTATTTTGTGTGCCTGTTCGTGACCTCTCCCCAGTGCTGTACAAAAAAACCCTGGTCTGCTCCGCGAGGACACAGGTACTTACCTGCTAGAAGACTGTAATTGGAGCACCCCTATTCTCCATAGGCACCTATGCTATTTGAGCCCTACTTTGACCTCTGCACCTGACCGGCCCTGTGTTGCTGGTGCTGGGTGTTTGGGGTTGACTTGAACTCCCAACAGTGGGCTACCTATGCCCGGGAGGCTGAACTTGTAAGTGCTTTACTTACCTGAAAATATAACCAATACTTCCCTCCCCCAGGAACTGTTGATTTTTGCAGTGCCCACTTTCAAAATAGCTTATTGCCATTTTTGCCAAAACTGTGTACATTACAGTTTTAATTCAAAGTTCCATATTTACCTATGCCAAGTACCATACAATCTATGTACTTACTTGAATTCTGAATCTTGTGGTTCTAAAATAAATTATGAAAATAATATTTTTCTATATAAAAAAACTATTGGCCTGGAGTTAAGTCATTGAGTGTGTGTTCTCATTTATTGCCTGTGTGTGTACAGCAAACGCTTAACACTTCCCTCTGATAACCCTACTGCTCGACCACACTACCACAGAAGAGAGCATTAGTGTTATCTAATTTTGCCTCTATCAGCCTCTAAGGGGAACCCTTGGACTCTGTGCACACTATCTCTCACTTTGAGGTAGTAAATACAGAGCCAACTTCCTACAGAAGTGTTTACTAACCTGTGTCATTAACTTACTCTCCTAAAATGCTGTATGTAGTGCCATCATGTTTGTGTAACATATTGTGCAAATGTGAAGTAAAAGCTGTGGTGAGTGAGTAGATATGGTGATACCTATATACAACTGCTTAGAGGATCATGGTCCACGGGAAGATATTGCTCGATTCCAAAACATATTTGTGATTAGTGCAGGACAGCTAAGTTTTGCACACATATACTTTAACATTGGATTCATATGTGCAATCCCTTTGTCATAGTTGCCTATGTGCACCGAGAGTGAAATCAGTGTATATCTATGGGCTTTCCTGTATATGTCAGATGTGATAGGCATCCTCTAAAGATGATAGTTGTGAGGTAATAAACAAAGTGTACATGATGTGTGCATACTGCATAATTCATAATATTTTTAATTCTCTCAACATTGTTATCCTGCCATGAGGAGAGTGAGACAACCACAAGTGTACCGCCCACTAGTAGACCTGGACACCATGGAGGAAAGGCATGTCATCCAGACATATCGTCTTAATAAACATACCATCATGAATCTTTGTACTCAGTTGGAGCCAGATCTGATGCATGCCTTTCACAATTCCTATGGCATACCTCCCATCATTCAAGTCTTGTCAGTGCTACACTTCCTGTCCACAGGCTCCTTTCAGAATACAGTGGCTTTAACATGAGGGATGTCTCAGCCCATGTTCAGTCTGGTTTTGAAGTATGTACTGTGTGCATTGTTGAAACACCTAGACAGCTACATCAGGTTTCCCCAACGAGCAGATTTGGCCTATGTGAAGGCAGACTTTTATGAGATGGGATACATTCTTCATGCAGAAGATTCCATTGATGACACCCATGAAGCCTTGGTCCCTCCCAGTGCTAATGAACGGGTGTAACGGAACAGGAAGAACCACCACTCAATCAACGTTCAGGTGGGGTGTCTGGCAAACCAGTGCATCTCACAAGTCACAACCAAGTAGCCAGGATCTGTGTATGATTCCTACATCAGGTGGAACAGCAATGTCCCACAGCTAATGGCATGACTCCAAACAGAGAGGGCCTGGCTGGTTGGTAAGTTTCCATTGTAGTGTATGTTTGTGGGTTGTCTCCTGTCATCACAATATAGCCAGTCCCACAAACATTTTACAGTTGTTCAACCATTGTGCTCACAAGTGACTCAGGCTATCCAAGCCATCCTTGGCTGTTGACAACAAGTGAGGTACCCAACCACACCAGGGGAACTCCATCACAATGAGGCCCACCAGAGTGCAAAGCTTGTAATCAAGCAAACATTTGGGTTCCTAAAGGCAAGATTCAGGTGCTTTGACCTATCTGGAGGAGCCCTCCTCTACTCGCCCTACAAGATATGCCAAATTATCATTGCCTGCTGCATGCTCCACAATCTAGCCCTGAGACGTCAGATACCATTGATAGCAGATGACCTGGAGGCAGCTGGACCAGTGGCTGGAAATACTGATATGGCAAGTGATGAAGAGTCAGAGGAAGAAGGAGCATGGGACTCTAGGGCAGATCTCATCAATCAGAATTTCAACTGACATACAGGTATGTGAAGTGAACCTTTCGTTGTGATGAATGTGCACAACTTCAAGTAGATGGCTGCCATTACACCTCCTTTCTTGCTTCATCAGTGGGAGCATCATGAGCTCCAATGCCTATGTGTGAGTTGTGGATGCAGACTGATACATTGTAATGTGTACAGGACATATTGTTCTGCTTTTCATGTATTGTTAAGCAGATGCTAACATACACGTCTGGTAAATACTTCTCAGATTTCCGTTTTTTTGTGCAGTCTCCTATCCTCTTTTGCTTCCACTCACTGATTTAGCTATATCCTGTTTCGCTCGGCAACCTAGGCTTGAGGCAATCAGTGTCAGTAGCCAATGGTAATTGCTGACAGACATGAGAGGTGTATCTGACAGATACCTGGTAAAATGAGTTTAGTTTCAGTGGGATGCTACCTTGATAGTTTCTCCTTCATACAAGTGGGGTGGTAAATGCTTAGTTCTTTTCTTTTACCTGTGGGGTGGAGGAGGATGTGAAATTGTGTATAACATATCAGGGGAAGTGTTTGCAGCACATGTGTGAAGGTTGGATAATGGCCTCTCACTTCACAATGGTGGAGTACTTTGTGATGGCCATGGGACCTAGATGTGTTTGTGTTCTAACTTTACTGTCCAAGGTGCATGTAACTGTATACTGACATAGGTCAGTGACAACCCTACAGGAATGGGGTCTATGTTAGTGTATGTATTAAGTACTGGGTTCATCTGGCAGGTTCTTTGTGTATTCCATGGGATATGTGAATTAGCAGCTATGGTATGGGTATGTAAGGAGCCTCTACTTGGTGATATTGAGTACCTATATGTATGCCCCTGCTTTGAAGGTAGTTTACCATGAGTCTGACTTCTATAACCTGAATATGTGCATTGCATGACACCATGGCTTACATCCTAATGGTACTATCTGTCATGCTCTATTTGCAGATTGGAATACTGACTATACAATTGCGTTGACCTGGATTTCAAACTCTCTGACATCTGTCCTGTGACATTTCTGTTGTAATTTGTCTCCTGCTGAGGGAGGCTATGTCTGATGACTATTAAACACAGTTGGCATGCATGTTTTTTTTACATGTTTTATAAAGGACATATACCCAGTAGCTGTGTTTAAATGTGATTTATTGTGTATATCAAAATACTATCAGTGACAATTCAAGTGGATAAATGAAAGTAAAAGTGATGAGTGAAGTCATGGTTGATGTATTCTTCAGGGTAGCTGCTACAGCAGTTGATTACAAAAGTCCAGTGTCCTTGCACCATGGAACAATTGAGTTAGGTTTCTGAACAGTAAACAGGGTGTATCTGTGGCACACAAGTGTGGCAAATCAGGAGAGGTTCACTTCCTGGCAGTGGGTTTGGTCTTGGCATGTGCTCCAGCTGGCAGGGCCTCCATTCCACTAGCTGCCGCAGGTTTTGAAGGGGCAGATGATACATTTCTAGTGGAAGGGGCCTGATTGTGTGTGAAGAAACCAATCTAGGTAGTATTGATAGTAGCCAGATGGGCATTTTGTGCCTGCCACTGCTGCATGACTTTGTGGTAATTTTCCTTCTGGAGCCTTTGATTTTTTCCCAACATGGTGATCATTTGGCCCATCCTGTCTTAGGAACTTTGGTAAGGTCCCAAGACTTGGGAAATGGTCTGCTGGTCAGTTGTGTCCTTTTGGGGCCACATCCTCTGGCCCACACAACCAATCCCATGCTCACTACTCCTACATGCCTGTGCCCATGACACAGTGTGCCCACTCACAGTGGTTGGAGGTCCATCATTGTCAGGGTTGTCAAGGTTAGACTCAGGTCCCTGTACTGTGGGGCACACAATAGATTGAACAGTGCTTGGGACAACACTGTGGGGGCAAATGGTCACCTGTGATGTGGATGCAACTGTGTTGGGTGGAGTTGATTTGGGCAGGGTGAGGCTGAGAGTTGTTGACTGACCAGGTGTCCCAGATGGGCCTGGTTGTTTGTCTGTGTCCAGACATCTAAGCATGTTGTCCTCACTGGGGCCTTCATCCTGAGGAGGACTGACAGTCTCAGGTATCCTCTCTATGGTGGCAATGGCAAGGTTACCTGTGGAGGGATTGAGACACAGGGTTCAGGTTAGAATGTGTGTTTGTTTGCTTTTTTGTGAGATGCAGACAGTGGCTTAACATGATTCTCTGCAATGACATTGACAGATGCTATACACCATACCTTAGTTGTGCATATGACTCTGTGACTTGTTTTCCTTACTCAATGTTGAGAGATGTCATACTTATTGGGTACAGTTTTTGTGCAGTTGCAATCTGATTATGTCAGATATATGACATGACTGTTCAGCTCTGTTACTAGTGATTAGTCAGGCTTGCTAGATGTCATACATTAAAGCTGCACAATGCACCATGGTGTCCTACTGAGAACAAGGTATGTGAATGTATGTGAGTATGCAGGGGACATTGTCCTGTAACTAGATGTTGTGCATGTGTATCAACTCTGCTTTCCAACCAAGGGCTGTCTATTTCTGGTTTGGGATATTTGATCTTTGGCCATTGGGAATGGTCACTCAGCTGTAGCTGTGTTTTGCTTTGGTTGCTATTGTGAGTATGCCATTACATTGCTGTCATTGCCATGTACTGTTCCTCATTAGAACAATCTGGATGTGTAGCTAGTACATTAGGTATACATGCATGACAAGTGATGTGATGTGCATAATCCAGGTTTTCACACTGATGGGTTAGTGCATTCTGGGAGTCGTAGTGATCTTATCAGCCTGTAGTTAACATGGCATTTCCAAGGGCTCTGAGGGCAGTTGGGCTGAGTGGAGAGGTGTCATGACAGAGAGGGGCTTTAGGTGATTAGGTGAAAGGTGTAGTGGCTGTAATAGTTAAATATGAGGGATTTGGGTGGTGGGGAAGCATGCAGGACTAGTCAGTTGTGTGACATAAATGTTGTGGGGACTTACCAGACTCCAGTCCCCCAGGTATCCCTGTCAGGACCTCAGGATGCAGTATGTCCAAGACCTTCTCCTCCCATGATGTGACCTGTAGGGGAAGAGGTAGGGGCTCTACCCTGAAAATGTTATTCACCATGACCCTCAACTCGTCATCAGTGAAACATGGATGTTTTGTGGGGACATGGTAGTGATTGTGTAGACAGTGTGTGGGAGTGTTGTGAGTGTAAGGGTGCAGTGTTAGGTAATTGGTGAGGTGTGGGTGGTGCGATGTGAGCTGAAGACAGTTGTTGCGGATTGTGTGTGCTAGTGATGTGTGTATTGTGATAGTTGTACTGATGTGGGGTGTGTGCTGAGTGAGATGTGTATGTGTGCCTATAGTGTATAAAAGCGTATAAAATGTTTGTGAAGTGCAGGGGTGAGTTTTTATTTGGTGAATGGGGTTTGCAACAGAGCAACATATTAATTTCTCTAAAATCAATGCAAAGTGAGATAGCTTCAATGGCTTATAATGGGTTCTAGAAAAATCCTTCCTACAAGGAAGGTCAAGGACAGTTACTGATTGCCAAGGATGTCTGCTTCAAAATGTTTGAGAACTATTATATAAGTCTTGCATTACCTGGAAGCTCTACTATTCTTTTAGAAAAAGAAGCATCTGACATTAATGGACCTTTGTGTTATGATTCAAAATTAAAGCTGCCTGTTTTCTGTTTTTACTGATTTTTACAGGTAAATACAGACAGAAAACAATATATGTTCTTGTCTGTATTTATTATTAAATGTGTATAAAAACGGGAATTGGGTTGTTTTTTTAGTGTTTCTAAATGCCGTCAATCATGAGTGTCAGACCTATAGCTGTGCAGTCTGATAGGTAAGGAGTTAACGAAATAAAGGAATTTTAGTGAACAGTCTTTAGAGAGATCAAGTTTTATTAATAAACTATTGCGATAGAAGTAGCATATGGCAGCTAATAAATCTGTAGATTTAACGGCCTAACAGAGAAAAATAACATAGAAATGTAAATGTACACATTTGAATTTGTGCTGGACATGTGTGCCTACCAGTCGTATTCTTGACATCAGGATTAAAATGAAGACATGCATTTGTATTTTGAGTGAATTACTAATAAACATTAACCTGAAAGTATTATTTTCAAGTAGAAATTTTAAAAATAAAATGTATTCTAAGTATTAACTAAATATGAATTAAACACACTTACATTTAAATTAATGGATTTTATATTGAATTATGTGTTTAGAAAATAAATACAGGTTTAAAATTGCTTTGACATAACATGAATAATGTTTTAGTTAAATATTTTGCTTTGAGTATTTGATTTTAATTCAAAGTACACAATAAGTTTTATTAATGTATTAAATGTATTAATGTGTATTTAGGCTTCCTTAACTTGACAAGGCCTGAAAGTTCATTTATGTAAGCAGCAATAGAAAAAATGTTTATTTATTCTGGCCCCTGTGACCTGAAGTATTTCCCTAGGCAGCAAATGTATTGTTGAATGTTCTATTGTGGAGAATAGTAGAGAAGTGTGGCACAATGGTTAGAGCAGCAGACCCTAATGCAGAGATCTGGCCTGGCACCAGGATTCAATTCCCACCATGGCGGGTCTTGTGCTCAATTCCTTGGACCAGATAATTCTTTCCTCGGTGCCTAATTTAATTAATGGGTCCCACTCTGTAACTCTGGGCAATAGCTTGCTTAATCTCCACAACGGCCCTCACAGTGCTTGGATGCCTGGCTTCACCCTGGGGCTGTCCAGGAGTGGGCGCCACACAAGGAAAAGCCAGGAGGGGTTCCACAGCGGTATGTGTACAGCACCTTGAGACCCTAAAGGGTGAGTAGTGTGCTATACAAGTGCGAAGTTTTATTGTATTGCTGGTCAGAAGCGTGTTTCAAATTTAGTTAATGTAACAATATTTCTTCTAACTGCTGAATCTCGCAGCTTTTGTGAAAGAATATTAGCTTATTTTATTGTGTGTCATAGGAAAGGAATTTAAGTTACAAATCATTCGAAAATGTAATATTTTGGCGTATCTGTATTAAGTCATGCAGATGACAATGCACATTTGTTGAGAAGAATTCTGAAAGTTGAAACCTGGTGCTGCCTTTGCTTATGATTGGATGCTGAAACTGACGCCCAGAATGTGCCCACCAGAAGGAACAATGAATGGATTGTGCCTACTTTTAATTAGTGAAGTACTTGTAAACTTGGAGTTAGTGCTCCTTCTGCCTCGTAGCAGTTCAGAATCATGTGCAGGTCTGTTTTCACACTTGTCTTGGAGTTTCCCTGATGAGTTTTCTCATTATAGTCTTAACTGCCCTATCGTGTTATGTGGTTCAGTACTAATAATCCTAACTAATCCTGAACTACTGATTTGTCCTCTGTGCAGCTTGCGTTCTGCACTGTCCTGACACTGCTATCAACTGACGCCGGAAGATGTTGACCGTTCTGTTTTGAAGAATCAGCACTGTCTGCTGTCCCATGATGAGATGGATAGCTAAATGTGGTTTCTTGTTTTCTCTTTATTTTAGTCACTTATGCCAGCATATTTTTGAAAGGAGTTAATCTGCTTTCCAAATTGTTTTTGTCTTCTTTTATTTTTGCTTTTGCCCGCATGTGTTAGCCCATTACCACACATGCAAGTCTCAATTCTGGTTAGTGTTAACAGTGACCCAGTTATGAAATCAAGTGTTAAAGCTGTATTTTGATGATTTACTAGTGTCATCATCACCTGCCTTGAATTTCTAGTAATAATGTTCATATTGCATTGTTGCCAATTTTCACATAATTCTTTTAGAGTGTTGAACAGTGTTGATGTTTAGTAGGTTAAATCTTTTCAGATGCTTTGGTCAGCCTATAGTTTTCATGTATGTTTATAACTTAGTCTTGCGCACCATATATGTGACATTGATTTTGGAATTGTAATAAATCTTTGAAACATTATTCAGTTTGCAGTTTTTGTTCTAGTGTTGAATTATTCATGATGTTTAATATTGTTTATGGTTTCATGCCAATGATTTGGGATTGTATGATGCTGACTAATACCTCTGTCACCAAGTCGAAAGGTTCAGTTGACCTCAGAAGGTGAGGATTTGTGATGGTGCTCACCCGAGTGCTTGCCGTTTCTGAATCCAAGGTGGGAAGAAGACTTCTGCAGGTTCTCCAGCAGTCCTAAACAGCAATAGATATGCACAAAATTGATACTAAAATCTGAATGTTCACTGAAACCTGTCAGGCGTTCATGCATACGTGCACATTTTGTTTGTTAAATAAACGTAGAAATATACTCTTTTCAACTACATTTTTTCACAAATCGCAAAATGAATATAGATAAAATAAGTCAAAAATAAATGTGGATGAATAAAGACAGAAATGTCAAAAAATAAATACAATAAGACCTCGAGCCCTAGTCATAATGTGATGGCTTTTGGATGTATTGGTGGATTACAGATCCAGGTAAACTGAATATCAATATGTTTGTGAAAGCAAGAGCAAGTTTGGTAACAGGCTTTCAGGTAAGAACGCACACCAAAGCAAATAATACTTAGTAACATTGTGTACATGAGATGAGCAAGTTTATGTTGGTTTCAGCAATTTGCCATGAAGGAATCTCCAGGATAATGAGACAATTCAGAGATCAATGCACTGCAGTGATCAAGTGTTTTAACCTGCATTTATTAGCTGTTTGAATGTGTGGTTTGTGGGTGCTGCTATGACGACAGCTTACAGAGTAGGTCCTTTTACTATTGTTGGTGTAGAACCAGTTGAAATGATACATTGTTGCATTTTTTAGACTAAAATGTTTCCACCTTGATCAGGGTATCTTGAAGATGTGAGGCAGCTGAAGTACATATGTGATGGATCATGTGCATGAACCCAGTGTGAAATGGAACAGTACTTTCATGTAAGGAAGATAACTAGAAGCAGTTGGTGGAAGTGAGGGATTTAATAAAATTGAGGCATTCACCACAAGCCTCCAAAAGGGCTATTTTTCTTCAATGCACCTCTGCATTTAGTGAAGGCGGGAGAGTCTTGCGGCCGGATGATATGCTCTGGGATAAAATAATTGTGGCTATGTTATAACAGTGGTTAGTTCTTTTATTAAAATGGGAAGTTGTGTTATAGTTGTCGGACCAGTCAATTGCACATTTGTGCTCCAGGGTTTCAGCTTTTGGAGCCCAGTAGTTCCGACATGGACTTTGGTGCTCCTCAGATGGAACTGTCATTTTAATCAGAAGGGGCTATAAATCACTGCTGAAACATTCTGAATGACAGACAAAATATCTTTTTTGAATGCCTTATGTAAGTATTAAATGTCAAAATACAGATAAAATGACATTGGGAAATTAGCAGTAAAGCATGTAAATCATAAGTAGAAGCACACAGTACAGTTCAATATATACATGAATCCGGCATAGATTCGTCTTCTAAGATAGAGAAATTCACGCTCTTAGATAGGTTTTTAGACAATATGGTTTATACATTCAGTGGGAATAAATGATTCATTACATTCAAGTTTAAACAAATAGAAAACATTGTAAAAGACACAACTCTACAGTGAATACATTTGAAGACTTTCCCACCACCAGCACATTGAGGTTCGATAAGTCTCACAATATAGGATGTTCAGTTTAGCTGATACAGTATTCAACAGAACCGGGCACAGCAAGATTCATTCACAATTTAGTACATTCAGGAAACATTCTGAGAACACTTTCTGCTGACCCGTATAAAACTAGTAAAGTTTTATTTTCACCAAAATCCACAATAGTAATCATGTGACAGATGATGACATCTTAACAAGGTTCAATGTTAGCATAAGCTCAAAACATAGAGCATTGTTTTTATTAACAGTCAGTGCTCACATAGTACGTGCATTTCCATTATGCTGTCTCTTTATGTCATTGGACTGTTGAGAGTTTAACTGACTGTTATGTCATTAGAACTGGAGCAGGTGGCAGTGACTTAAACTGGCTGGATTTGTTAAGGCTTTCTGATGCTTAATAAAATCACCCTGGTGCACAAAAATATATATTCTTTGCACTCCTTTACGTTTTCTTGGGTGCTGGAATGTTCCATGTCTAAACAGTTACAACAGTAGACTAGCAGAGTTTGTCTGTGGGTGTCAGAACTGTAAGTCAAGTTAATGGACATTTTATGTAACAAGTGACATCTGCTTTCAGAAGGTGCACTTGGCCCCAATACATCCTTGAATCAGATACTTGCTGTATTGTTTGAGTAACCCAATTCCCTCTCTATGATGCATTGTATACAGATGTGTTGCTTATGGCCAGGGACGACTATAGGATGGTGCGACTGGTGCAACTTTACCTGGCACTGAGCTTGGGGTGGGGGTGCTATGTTTAGAATTAACTTGAAGGTTTAAAGAACCTGCTGTACAGTTCCGTGTATGTCCAGTAGCTTTCAGGCACCAATAAAAATGACAAGGTTAACTCTGATGATTAATGTTCCTACTGGAGAGAGATCACAGCTTCTCCAAACTGTATTTTATGTGGATTGCTTAGTGGGTTACTGATTTTGCCTGAGAGGTCCTTTTGTTACTTACAGTTCAGAATTTACAATCCTAATACAGCACAATAAGATATGAAGTTTCATCAAAGAGCTGCATGCAGACTGCATGGTGTAGGTTCGAACATTATTTTTCCCCACCTTTTTATTATCTTAATGTTGCTAAAAAAGGTCACTTTGGGTAGATATACATTCTTATTAGTAAAGCCAATCCCAATCCCTGTTGTGCATTTTAAATCCTGAGTTTATGCTTCTGCAGACCAAACAGTCTTACAATATACTGTCTACTAGTATGGATGACGTGATTTCTCCACATTGTAATCCTCATTGTCTTATATGACATTTCCTACAGACTGATGAATGACTAATTGTTTCTGTGTAATGTGTGTGTGATAGAAATTGCTCTGACACCCCACAATGGTATGAGTAGTGCCATAAAACAAATTAAATGCATGTAAGAGTGAGACGATGGACAGATGAGGGGGATTTTTGGAGGGCAGTAGTGAGGGAATCCATGGAGAACGAGGTCGTTGGAGGACAGGTCATCAATTAAGATTGTTGCACCAGCACCACCAGCGCTTAAGCCAGGCCTTGCTTATTGTATCTCCTACATTTTCCATTAGGAATGCTGTGAAATAGTGTAGTGAGGATTGCCATCTGAAATAGAGAAGAAAAGAGCCATGAGTGATTGGGGTGTGCATGTATGTAGTGGTGTGTGTATTTAAATGTAACTTAGGTAACATAACAGTGTCCTGCCCCTGTCCAGTCTGGTGTATCCTATGAGATTCTGGAATACAAAGGACATGTCAAAGAATTCATGATTGTAAGGTATGTCATGTCAATGATCCCTATGGTGACAATGAGGACATTTGTGACATGGTAGCCCTTCTGTGCTTATGTTTTTCCCAGTGATGGGCTGAGACTAGTAACATACGTGAGTATGTAGCATGCAACAGACACAACTCTGGTTTTTGATGAAAGGTGAATTGGCAGTGGCTACTGTGATGTTACAGAATAATATTTTCTCATTATATCCATCCGTGCTGGTGGATTCTCAGTGATGTATAGTGAAAGGTAGCACGCAATGTAAAATTACTTTTAATGTCTGTGATTTGAACTACTGTCTTGTGTACAGATGGTTGGAGATACCTATTGTGCCGCCAGTGACAGGGGAGCTTGTCGCATGGTATCATAGAGCACATACAGCTTTATGTTATAGCCTTGGGTTTTGCATGTGCTGCTTACTATATTCTTTGTTTATTATAGTGCATGCCCACTCTGAAGATTATCATCAGGGCACTTGCCCAGTTTATGAGTATATGCGTACTGGAATGGGGAATGTTTTTTTTCAGGCAGTGAGTTTGTGATCAATTGGCAACAAGGTGGGCAGCGCTTGTGAGTAGTACCTGTTTGGTGCCCTGTTAGTTTTACAGTAATGCCAGTGTTACTTGCCTGCAGCAACATTGGCTTGTACTGTTCTTCAGCTGGATTCGATACTAGGTTTTTTTCTGGGTACTTATTGTACTGCGTTTTCATTTTGGGTTTGCAGGTGCCATCATGTGTTGTACATTATTGATGATGTCCTTACTAGATGAAATGTCTATAAACATCCACTTTTCTGGTTAATTTTTCACAGTGTCCTCTCTTTGGGCTGGAACCAAGCCATCCAATCTTTACATGGGTGTATAGGTGTGAGAATGTTAGTTTGATGACATTTATATTGTCATGTTATGTTGATGTTGCCTCACTTAATGTAGTCTTGGTCAAATGTGTTTCATCAACTGTTTCACATTTGCTTACTTCAAAAACATTGTTATGATTATGATGATGAAGATGATGATGATTATTATTATTGTTATTACTATTATTGTTATTATTATTAGTAGTATTAGTGTTAATCATAAAGCATTATTGTTATTATTATTATTATTGTTGTCTGTATTATCATCATCATATTTCTTACATAGCACCATATTATACTTTAGACATATCCATGTGCTATAAGTAATAGATGTTCCAAATTTCAATTTATTGGTAATCAATTTACCTACCTTGTGATTGCCCAACTTAGGGAAAGATTCTTCTAGGGTTTGAGAAAGAAAATTACTGATTTAAGAGGAGGGTGCACTTGCAGAACCAAAAGCAGGATGAGGCAGCAGACACCCTGACATTCCTCGCTACTCAGGCCAGGGTCGGGTGCTATGGAAAGGTTGATCAGATCTCTTCTGGATTATAACTGGCATATTCCAAAACACTACGAAATGTATCTTACATTGGCTCATGTTCATACAAATAAATTCTGTCCAGACTGCGATGGCTAATAGGCACTGAGGACATAAAGCTATCAGATTAAGCATATTTTGGGTATTGGCTACATAATTTGAGAAGGAAAACTCAAGCTAACTTGGACAATTAGTTAAAGAAGATGGGTTTCAATGTAGAGCTCCACAGGACTCTTTAATGTGTGGAATGAAACTCATGAGTGCCAAAGAATTGCCATCAATTTGACAAGAGTGATGTGATCAGACACAGGACATATTCACCCATTTCATTCCTGTCTGTCAAGATTGCTCATTGGGTTAAATATTCATCCCTGACATCTGCTGTGATCGGCTCAAGCACAATTTCAAATACTAGCAAAGATATCTCAAGTCATTCATTCAGGGTCTGTAAATTAAGCACCAATACATTAAGCAACATTAACATCTGTTATTTAGAATAATTGTAAATAGCAAAAAGTTGTGTATGTAAAAAACAGTTACAAATGTTATCGCTTGATCTCAGACAAGGGTCTAAGAACATCTTCCCTGTCCTGCTGGATTTGTTAAACTTGGCTGTACCCAGTGGTTTGGGTTCCACTCAATGGAAACATGCTGTGGTGAAGTTGCTATTGAAAAAGCCCAGTTTGGACCCTCTATGTCTGAGAAACCACAAGCCTATGAACACCTCTCCTTTTTTGGGAGTCAAGCAACATTTTCCATCCCACCCAAATGGAGCTTAGACCACAACATGTTATGGAAACAATGTTGTTATCTGTGCTGGAAGAACTTAGATAGCTTCTGGATCAAAGAAGCTCTGTAGCAATCATTCTGTTGGATGTCAGTGCAGATTTTGACACCGTGGACCATGCATTACTTCTCCAGAGAATTTCAGATGCAGGCACAAATGACAATGCACTGAAATGGCTTACAGCATTTCTGGAGAGCAGGGCCTTTCAAATGCTTGACTGAGCATGCTACTCAGATAACTTCCTGCTGAATTATGAGATACCTCAGGGCTCGGCTTTGAGCCCTACTCTCTTTAATATCTAAATGTACCCTCTTGCTGAGATTGTACTTTCTTTTGGGTTGTCAATAGTCTCTGACGCAGATGACACCCAAATAGTCATATCTATCTCCCCAGAACATAGCTAGAATTCCCAACAATTGGCCCTCCTGCCTAAAGGAACTGGTCAACTGTAGGGCAAACTGTTGTCTCAAACTCAATGAGGGCAAGACTGACATTCTGACATTCTGGACTGATTGTCTCCAGGAACTCCCCAGCCCAAAAAGCCCTATAAAGAACCTGGACATCTGGCTAGACAATACCCTCACTATTGATTGCCAAGCCAAACATTTTGAAGCAACCTGCTTTGGCATTCTTTGAATCCTTAGGAAAGTGTTGTATCTTCTCCTTGTCCCTTCGAGAGGGCACACCATACAGGCCTAGATAATCTTGCTTCTGGATTATCGTAACTCTCTGTATTTTTAATCTCCTCGCTATGCAATAAAAAGAATGCTGGTCATTCATAATGCAGCAGATCACTTCCTTCTAGACATTGCCAGGTATCAGTCAGCAAGAAAAGCATTGGCAGATCTTCACTGACTCTCAGTGGAACAAAGGGTGCAGTTCAAAGTGCTAAGTATTGTGCATGGAGCCTATTACGACAACGGCCCCTAGTTATTACAGTCTCTGGTGACACCCTACATTCCTGGTAGGGCACTGAGATCTGCTAGTGCCCTTCATCTGTCAACACCTAAAATTCTCAGGACAAGATGTGGAGGGAGTTTGGTTGTCCATCTGGCCCTGTGGATCTCCCTGCAGAGTAGGCTGTGTTAAATGCATCAAATGAACCCAAACCCAACCTTCAGAAAGGCTGGAAAACCTTGCTGTTTGTAAACTAGACATTTCTTCGTTCTGGATGCAGATTTGGTGGGTGGTGGTGTGCTGGATTTTCAGTGCTCGTAAGCCTCTGGGTAGCCATGCACTCTACAAACCCAACAGAATAGAATACTTTGATACTGTACCATGTCACTGAAAGATTCAACAGGACGTCAGCGCAGAGAAAGTGCCTGTCATTCAACTGTCATAAGTTATCTAAGGCACATATTTCCATCAGCAAAGGTCTAAAACATGCTATGGGAGAGAACCATAAATCTCACGTCTCTAAGAAGGGCTAGAGTTTGTCCTTTGCTTGTTCATCTGGACTAGTTGTCAAAAAAATATGTTAGTAGGGGCTACGTGTAGGCTCCCATTTCTTGCTCGACATTGTATTCTCCTTTATCCTAGACTTTGACCCATTTTCAGTTTTTGCCCCGCTGGTGGCTCTTTTATAACATTTTGCTGTCATAAATGGGTGGCCAGACAATACACTTTATTTGTATATCTCATGCTAATACATCCGCACTGATTCCCTCGAGCTGGTATTACATCGTATGATACTTTTATAATGACTATTTTAAATCTAATTCACGCTTAACTTGTAAGGTAAGTGTGGGTGGCGTTAAGAACAGCAAATACATACCTACATCGTACTGGAGTAGAAGGTCGATGGAGAGGGTGCTATATTGTTGTAGGTCGATAAGAACAACCTCCACATAATATACAAATGATGATGGTTTTATTAGACACAATCGTCTGCAACAGAAACGAACAGCCATATTGCAACATCATCTTCTTGAGGGCTTATATGTCATCAGTGATGCCGTTTCTGTTGCAGAATGTAAACTCTCAGTGAGAGTTAGATGAGGACATTTTTGTGCTCCTAAAGTATGTATTCCTGTTTAAGTTAGACCGTTTACCAGGGAACAGAAGAAAAGAATATCTCACACGGCAGCCATTAAAACTAAGTCAAAAGTTCCTTACCTGGGGCTCGGAGTCCACCGTGGTCACCAGTGGGCTCCGGTGCAGAGGCTTAATCCTCGGTCACTTTGGCCACTCACTACGGCCTCCTGCGGCAGCATGACTACCACACAAGACTCCTTCTTCAAAAGTACTCCTCGTTAAACCACGGAGAGTCTTGAAGTAGGCGCTACCATAAAGAGGACAAGACTGTTACAAAATAAAAGCATTTGTGAAATGCAGTTGAACGGGGAAATCTGAACATCAAAAATGCATTATACAGAGAAGGTATAATTATTTCCCCGAAAGAATTCGGTTACAGCAGCTGCAATAACATTCTACTCACTATTACCCACATTTCCACCGAGAGAATGTTATTGCTGCACTGAAAAAAACAGAGGGGAAAATGTTTTTTTTTACTCACAAGGCTTCCCATCTAAGGGTTCCAACGTATATCAAAAGTCCCTGAACTTACTTTAATGTCCTGTCATGCACAGAAAATGAATTGGTTCCCACACAAATCTTCTGCAAGCTCTTTACTTGCTTTGAAAATTGAAGTATTTTACTAGTTCGATCTCAAAAGCTTAATGGATGAAATGTATCATAATTAATTTTGCATTACAATTCAGAAAGTCTTGGGTACATTATAAATGTTCATTTTACCAATCCGGAAATGCCACATCTGCATGCAACAGGCAGACCCATTAATTTTCACAGGCACATAAGGAAATAGAACAATGAATGTGACAAACCTCACATGTGTTTAGAGGTGCAAATTGATAATTGGACGGACAAATATTGAAGTCATTAATCCTCTTGCATAAGTGAAAATTGGAATGCTAGATGAAGTGCTAAGTGGGCATTGTTGTTCCTGAGACAAAAATGTAATGAAAAATCTGACTTAACATTTTGATCAGCGGGATTTGATACAAATGAAACTTTTAAAACTTTCTTGGGTTATATAGGGCAAACATTATATTGCATTACCCCTTGCATCGTTGCAGCAGCAGGCTCGCTATTTCAATACACGAATGCCTTGAATCTGAGCAAGAATGGTTCACAAACCTCTGTGAACTTAATTCAGTGTATTGATATTTTCTTCTGATAATCTTTGCAGTCTGATTCAACACTGTCTTCGGCTGGTTCACCTGATACAGCATGAATCCTGTGACAGAGATGGAGGTGTAGACAATGTTAAATGTAAGTAGCTATGTGTTATGTTGCTATATGTTATATAGTGTTGTGGTACCTTATAGAGGTTTGTTTTCTGATTGTTGTAGAGGTTTGTATAGCACTGCACTGCCAATAATATAGCTTTTCATTGCTATGGGACTTTGTGTGCCTTAAGGCTCTGATCTTGAGGATTCTATCTCAGACTTCAATCTGTTTTCTGATTGTTTTAGTTGGATCATAAATAGAGTAGGTGTGGATGACAGGCAGCACTTATATGTTTGTTGGTTATGTATATTAGATGTGTCTTCAATGTTCTGCCTAATATTTTCTATTTTAATGTGTGTGTTGTTTCCTAGAGGGAATTGCATCTTCATTGCTCTGTACTATGTGTAGCCTCATGAGCTGTGCCTTTTGTCATTGTTGTAAATTTAAATGCATGCTGCTGTGGGCTCATTTATGTTCAACTATATGGAATATGTGAGCTGTGTTGAATTTTCCCACAGGTAATGGGCTGTCTTTGGTGTTGGTTGGTTGTAGCTTTGAGAGAATTACTATTGCAAATGGGGTGCTAACTACATAGTGTATTTGCCTTGTGGTTGACATGGTCATGGTGTTTTGCCTACTGGATCCTGTTAGATGGTGGATCTGGCAGTGAAAATCTGCTATCTGCCCATCTGCGCTGGGTGTAAGATTACACCATGACAGAAAAGGGCTGGACAGGCAATCCAAGCCACACCTACACGGAATTGCATATTCAACAGAATCCACCCTGACAGGATAAAGATGTCAACTAATGTAACTCAGGCAATGGCTCAAGCACTCTCTCATGCAACCATGGTTCATTTAAATCAAGAAAATCAAACAGGCTGCGTCATTTGGACTTCTGAAACCGGTTTCTGACCCACTCCCCTGTCTCTCTTCTTAGAGAGGTGCCAACACCCTCCCACCACCTTGCTGTTGCAGAAACTCAGCTCAATATTCTCTGCTTTCTGGGAGTAAACCTCTGTGAACGATATGTCACCACCTTGCCAAATGTAACCTTAAACTAGCATGGTATTGATCCCTTTACTGAATCATACCACCAGATTAATTCCTTACCCTTATTATTTAGAATACCATTGTCTCAGTACCCTTCTCCTCAAATGTTACATTTACTTCAACCTCTAGTACTGTATAACCTCCCTACCCTAAGCTTGCCTTCATTTAATTTCTGTTCCCATTACATTCTTTTCAATTACCTTTTTGTAGGAAATTTCCAGTTCAGTCAGTCAAACACTCAAATCTTCATTTGACAGATTTCCTCAAAACATATTTTTTTTTCTTTAAACATGGAAAGGTGAACCTAGATGTATACCTCCATTCTACATTGTTATATCACTATTGCTGCTTTTTTCACAACACAACATAACACAAGGTAACGTAACATAACATAACCAATGAAAAAATCAGATACACTATAAGCAATAGAGAAATTACAGTTGAAAAACACTATAACCTTTGGTTAAGTTAAAACAGAGAAGAATAGGATCCAGACATTTGCAAGTGAATGAGGTGATTTCATACAAAAGCAAAAGGGAAGGGTTTTCACTCCAGTCCTTCACTCAGGAAGCAGCAGCAGCAGGGTAACAGAGTGGCAATTCTTCTTGCAGAGCAGCACAGCAGGCCTTCTTCTGAGTTTCCCCACAGGTCTAGGTGTGTACTGACGAGTTGGGGTCTAAGGGTCCAATATTTATACATAGTCCAATATTTATACCTAGTGCCCACTTTGAAGTGAAGGAAGCTTCTAGGGGCTTCCTCCCTCTTGAGGTGTCAGGCATCCCCTTCCTTCCTTCCTGTCCTGGCCCCCTCTCTGTCATGGTCATAGCTTGTCTGGGGTCACAAAAGCCCTGTGCTAAACGCTTTATGAGAGGTCCCAGGCAGAGCCTTTGTGATGTGCAAGTGTGGTAGGTGACAGCTCTCCTCCCTCATTAACTCAGAGTGGCCCATCCTGTCAATACCTATCTTCCCTTTGTCTAACTGTCAGGGAGCAATGCACAAAGACCAACTGCCAGGGCATGTATAACTAAAAGGTATATGTCCCAGCCTTAGTATTTGTCTGCACCATGCCTTTGTTCTGTTCAGGGTCTACCCAGGGTTGTGGATGGGGGTGCTATATGTATTAAAAAGGATGGTTTGGGCCTGACAAAAGGTTTATTTTGCCAGGTCGAAATGGCAGTTTGATACTGCAGGCCCACTAGTAGCATTTAATTTACAAGCCCTGGTTATATGGAGCATCACCCTACTAGGGACAAGTTAATTAAATGTGCTAATGGTATAAGCCAATTTCACTATGTTTAAGGGAAAGAGCACAAACACTTTAGCAGTATTAAAGTGTGCAGAATCATAAAGGCAGCAAAACAGAAGGCTGGAACGCAAAAAAGTTGGGGGAAACCCACACTAAGGATGTCAGGTTCAACAAAAGATGAATCAAAGGTAGGCTGCAGCATCAGTAAAAGGTTGTTTCAATGCTAGAAATGTTTTGAGTTGCAAGGCTTCCAGATGCAAAGTGCCATTGCCCCTGATAATGGCAACAGAAACATATTAACATAAAAACTGTAATTAAACATGGTTAATTTATTAATGATCAAAAACTGATAATCTGCATTTCTTATGGATAAAAATAATTTAAAAACCTGACCAATTATTGAGCGAAATCGTAAATTTGGCATTTTGTACAACTTGGTGCATTTTTCATAAATTAAAGGACCATTGAGTAAAATATATTACAACCCTTGATGCAGCACCCCTTACTTTGAACATAAAGTAGTAGAGTCATATTATTGCATCATTCTAAAACCAACGCGATCAGTTTTAAAAAATAATACCCCCTAATAAGGACACAACCAATATCAATATTTAAGTATTTTTCAATAATTTAACTTGTTTCCCACTTGTGTGCGGTCTTTCGACAATGAAACAAACTATGTATGAGTGCCACTTTATGAACCTCAACCAATTAGAGCAGTACATGGCCAGTAGATCCTGGCTCCCACAACTCAGACTTTCTCCTGCTTCTTCCCCACACCCCCACACAATACAGTGGGCATACGGGATCAGCTAAGGGATTTACGATTCATATGAAGGAGATAAAGAATGGAAGACTGCATTGAACAAACCTTAGCAAAAATAAAGAATCTGCTTCACTAGACACAGGTGCCATGAAAAAAAAACTAGCACAAAAATTAAGGACATACATTGGTGGGATAAAATACATTAACCACAAGGTCAGCAGAGTGTGGTAGGAGAACAAGAGTCACAGCTTAGGCAGATGCTTGGCTTTATAGTTTGCGGTTGCCACCCTTTCATGAAGAATGGAAGGCCCTGAAGTCCATTGCTCACACTGAATTTCCTGTAAAAACCACTAATTCTTTGGACCAGCAAGAACACCTTGTGTTCTCTTGATGCATGTGGATTTTAGCAAGTGCAAGCACAACCTATGACTCAAGCTGAAAAGAGACCTTCAAAAGTTATTTTTTCCATAACTGAATGGGCAGTCTAGAGATGAGTGAATGTTTTGTCAATAAGTAATGCAATGCAGAGCCTTTAGCACCCCCCTTCCAAAGAACACAAACATGACTAATATATTTCACATTGTGCTATGGATGCATTTATCTGCTCCTAAATTTGATAATTTGGGAAATCCACAAACCATCACCAAAATAGAGCACAATGAATGGCACAATTCCTAAGAATTTTGAGTCAGTGTACCCAGATGTATTATCAGTCCTGCTGGTTAACTAGTGTTTTGGCGCCCTTTGGAAGAGGATGTTTTTCAAGTGAAAACCCATGGTGCCAGCATCTCTATAGATCTATACCACAAGCTGCTGTACTTGAAGGTCAATGAAAACATGATACTGCCAGTTAGTGCACAGTTCATACCACAGCAATTCCAGTTCCTGATATGTGAAAAAATTTAAACACAATAAAACATTCATCAAATCCAAAAATGATTTTATTGAAATTGGGTAAAGAAATAGAGAATGTCACAATTGTCACTTGGCAAATAATCATACTGTTCCCACCATTCTTAAAGGACCTCATAAAAGATATCACTGGAAAATATGCTGATGCCCCTCCTGGAGGGGTGAATACTATTCTGCCCTTTTCAATAATCTGTGTAGGACACACTTCAAATGCCACTTCAGGGTAGTCAACTTTGGTATTTTCAGTTTTCACATTAAGACACAAAGGGCCCTGCCCTGCAAACCCCTACCGCAATTCTATCATGTTCTTATCTGACAAATGTCAAAATCATGACACATGGCAGGTCCCAGGCAAGCTCTTCCCTGCTGCTGCATCGCTGTCTCCTGTTTGCTGCCTTGTTCTCTCTATCTTCTCCTTCTCACCTCCTGTTTTTCTGAGTGCTTTCTCCTGCTTTCTGCCTCAATTTCACTGCTTTCTTCCTCCTTTCCCTTCATTTTTCTGAGTGTTTTTCCTGCTCTATGGCTCGTTTTCACTGGTTTCCCCCCGTTTTTCTGAGTGATTTCTCTTGCTTTCTTCCTTGTTTTCACTGCTTTCTCCCTCCTTCCCCCACGTTTTTCTGAGTTCTTTTTCCTGCTTTTTGCCTCCTTTCTTTCTCTGTTTATTCCTTTTTCCCTGTTTCAGCTCCCCCCTGCTACCCACTTTCCCACCTCCCACCTATCTCTGCCCACTGCCTCCTAGTGACCTTCCCTCCTCCCTGGAACTACTTAATGGAAGCCGCAGCACAGCTGAACCTCTGGCGCACCAAAGGCGCTCCAAAGGCAACACTGTCTGCTCCTGTCTGTGCCTGGATGGTGTCCAGGGCCACGACCCCTGGCTCTTCCACCCCACGAAAATACACCACCACTGACCTCCGAGCCCTGGACCCCAGACACACCAACAACCACTGTTTCTGCCCATCCCAGCATACCAACACAGGACCGTTCTCTTGTCAACACTGCAGCCTCACCTTCAGCACTGAGACAACCAATGCACCCAACACATCGACCAAGACCACCACAACACAACTTCAGTGCATCCTACTCAATGCACACCACTAGTTGAGCTCACCACCAAGGTCTGGGATATGATCTCCTCCCTCACCCTGGATATCATCTTCCTCACAGAAACCTGGCTCAACCAGGCCTCCAAATCCGACATCGCCACCAAAATACCTGAAGAGTAAAAGATAACACACTGGAGCTGAGCCAACAAGCACAGAGGCGGAATCGCCATCATCTACAGGGACACCATCTGCTGCACGACATCCTGAGATGACTCAACACCAGTAATGGAACACCTCAACTTCCAGCTAAACACAGATAGAAAGAGCACCATCAGAGGTACCCTTGCCTAGAGACCACAAGGACCAAGCCCCAACTTCTGCAACACCATCCCGGAATTCATCACCTCACAATCAATTGACTTCAGGTACTACATATTCCTAGAGGACCTCAACTTCCACCTTGACGACCCCAGCGATGCCAACTCCACTGATCTTCTGGAAAGCTTAAGCAACATCAGCCTCAAGCATCTCATAATTGACCCAATCCACATCGCAAGACACATGCTCAATCCCATCCTCACCTCCAGTGATAGAGTCAGGTGCGTCCACACCACACCACTCACCTGGTCCAACCACCACAGCGTACACTTCACCATCTCCGGACCCACACACCCCGGCACTGTATCCCCCTGATCCATGCAAAGAAACTGGAAAAAGGAATCAGAAGACCAATGGAATGACACTCTCCACTCCCACATTCCAGACTCTACAGACAACCCTGAACAAGCAGCAAAGAGCTTCTCCCAGTAGATCACAGAAGGCGACAACACCATCGCTCCCACCAAGACACCCAAGGTCAAAGAACAAAGTACAAGAGCAAGCTGGTTCATTGAGGAACTGCACTCCTCTGAATGCAACTGGCAACAACTTGAAAGGTAGTGGTGCATAAAACAAAAAAATAGAAGACTACACCACCTTCAGGACAGCCCTCAACCAGCACCACTGCCACCTGAAAGAAACCAAGAAGAACACATTAGAAGACCACATCAAAGTGAGCACAAACCACAGCAAAGAACTCTTTGCCATCGTGAAGGAGTTCACCACTTCCGCAGCCAGAGAAAGACATTACTCCCTCCCAAGAACTGTGCAACAACCTCGCAGACTTTTTCCATGGCAAGATCTTGGCTATCTACAAAAACTTTAAAAGCCAACCCTCTACTGCAGACATCATCAACCATCTCACATTCACAAACATGAACCCCAAACACCTTCTCACCAACTAGGAACTCCTCACCACGCAAGACACTATATCCATCATGAACTCCGTACACTCAGGAGCACCCAGAGACCCTTACCCCCAGCACGTCTTCAATATCAGAAGCAAGACAATCAGCAATGAGCTCAGGAACGTCCTGAATACCTCCATCACCATTGCCTCCTTCTCAGAGGTCTGGAAACATGCTGAAGCGATGCCCCTCCTGAAAAAAAACCTCCACCGACCCAGCCAAACTGAAGAACTACTGACCCATCCCTCTGCTCCCTTATCCAGCAAAAGTCCTCAAGAAAGTGATCAACCAGCTGCTCATCAAACACCTAGAAGACCACAGCCATCTGGACTCCTCCCAATCTGGATTCCAAGCTAACCACAGCACAGAGACAGCCCTGATTGCAGTCAAAGATTACATCAGAGCCTTCCTGAACCATGGGGAACAGCAGTCCTCATCCTCCTGGACCTGTCTACCTCGTTTATCCCTGTCTTCCACCTCATCCTGATCAACAGACTTCAACACATTGGTATTCAAGGGAATGCCCTGAAATGGATCATCACATACATCACTGGCATAACCCAAAAGATCAGTCTCCCACTGTTCACCTCAGAGCTCAAGAAGTTCATCTGGTGAGTCCTCCAAGGATCATCCCTCAGCCCGTCCCTCTTCAACACCTACATCACCCCCTTAGCTGTCAACGTCGGATCACACTGGACTTAGCATCATCTCCTATGCAGATGACACACAGCTCATCCTTACACTGTCTGAAGATCCCTTCACCACAAAAGCTAACTGCCACAGATGCATGATGAACATAGGGAACTGGATAAAGGACAACACTCTTAAACTCAACGCCAAAAAAAAAGAAGTCCTCATCTTTGAGAACAACACCTCACCATGGACTAACACATGGTGGCCCGCAAAGCTCAGCACACCTCAAAAGAACACTGTGGCAACCTCGGAATCATCCTGGATAGCAACTTACCCATAGAGAAACAGGTTAATGCAGTCTCGTACGCCTGCTTCCACACCCTTCGCATGCTCTGCAAGATCTTCACCTGGCTCCCAGCAGACACTAGAAGGACAGTCATGCAGACTGGACTACAGAAACATGCTCTACCTAGGAATCACAGCACGCCTCCTGAAGAGACTCCAGACAATACAGAACTAAGCAGCAAGACTCATATTCAACCTCCCCAGGACGACCCACATCACACCCCATTTAAAAAAAATACACTAGCTCCCAATTCAGAAGAGATGCCAGTTCACGATGCTGACCCACACTTACAAGGCCCTGCACAATGAAGGAACAGTATACATCAACAAACCCCTGACCTTCCACCAGCTAACCAGACATCTCCGATTAGCTTCCCTCTCCTTCGCAGGCACCCCACGGATCCATTGGGCCAGCAACGGAGAACACTTCTTCTCGCACCTGGTAGCCAAAGCTTGGAACAACCTCTCCCAACACCTCAGGATCACATCATCACTCCAGCAATTCAGAAGAGAACTAAAGACCTAGATGTTAGATTGTTCATTCCTCTACACAGCAGCATACAGCTCCAGTGCCTCGAGACCCTCACGAGTGATTTGCTGTGCTCTATAAATGTTTGATTGATTAAATCATGTCCAGGTAATCAGGAGCCATTCCTTACAGTTAAGCCAAATGAAGGCCTTGATTTTCTTTTTGATGAACGGAGTGGCATACATTGGGTTGGCAAATGAAATTAAGTCTGTCATCCCAACAGTACTCTTTTTGATGAATAAAGTGGCATTCATTGGGTTGGCAAATGACATTAAGGTGGTCATTCCAACCCTGGCGGTCCATGACCGCCGGGTTGGAGGACCGCGGGAGCACCGCCGACAGGCCGGCGGTGCTCCAATGGGCATTCCGACCGCGGCGGTAAAGCCGCGGTCGGACCGGCAACACTGGCGGTCCCCCGTAAGAGGGCCCCTAAATGTATTTCACTGTCTGCTGCGCAGACAGTGAAATACACGACGGGTGCAACTGCACCCGTCGCACAGCTTCCACTCCGCCGGCTCGATTCCGAGCCGGCTTCATCGTGGAAGCCTCTTTCCCGCTGGGCTGGTGGGCGGCCTGAAGGCGGCCGCCCGCCAGCCCAGCGGGAATGTCAGAATTACCGCTGCGGTCTTTCGACCGCGGAACGGTAACCTGACGGCGGGACTTTGCCGGGCGGCCTCCGCCGCCCGCCAAGGTCAGAATGAGGGCCTAAGTCTGCCATCCCAACAGTACTTTGTCCATCAAATTTGGAGGTGGCTGCCAGCTCAGCAGTAATCTCTGTACCTTGGAAGAAACTGCTGTCATGGTAATTCCCTACAGGGTACAAAATGTTTGCTGAACATCCACGATCAGTTTTGATGGCCATTCAACACGCTTTTAACTTTTTTCATTTTCCAGAAACAGATTCCCAAACTGTGAGTTTGTTGATGAAAAATAAAAAGAATGATGATCAGCTTCCTTTAATCTGCTCCTAAGGAGATCAAGTTGTTCCTTCCTGATCAACTCAATTTAGGAGGTTCTCTGTTCATTTGTGCAGAGACAAGCTACAGGAAAGTTTCAAACAATAGAACTTGATCTAATTTATTTTACACAACATCCACTTCTCAACTTTTTGTTAAGACATCCTCTTAAAGAAGGAATTTTGACTGCCATCACGCCTGCCTTTGATCTACTACTAGAGTGAAAAGGTTTCAAAAAAGCATATGAGATTCAAAGGTATACAAAAGGTAACAAAAAAATCATGTTTTTAATGGTGAAAGCAGTTTTATATCTGCTACCAATCTTCTGCTTGTAATTTGGCCACAAAACCATTCAGTAGTCCACTAAGCTAAAATTACCAACAAATGTATGATGGAACCACGCATGCTGGAACCACAAATGCATTAACAACGTGGTTGTAAAATCATGCCTAGTTAAGGCATGTATGGGAACGGCATGCGTGGTTCTATCATACCACCCCAAAACGCCCTGAGGCCCAAAAGTACTCCACACCTAAAACCTAAAAAAAATAATACTGTGACTGCCACCATAAAATACCCAACCCATTCCCCTAAAAATCAAATTAGCCCAACCACTCATCCACCCCAAGCCCTAAATCCACCTCCACCCCTAAAACCTAAAAATAAATAATAGTGCAACCCCCACCCTAAAATGCCAAACCCCCACCCACCCCAATCCCTTAATCCACCCCACCCCTAAAACCTAAAAAGAAAATACTCGACCCCTACCCATTAATGCCCAAAAACCCTTAATCTACTGCAACATGTAATTCCTAAAAAAAAATAGCGCAACCCCCTACCCTAAAATACCCAACCCCGCCCCTAAAATAATAAATTAGCCCAAACCCCCACCCACCACAAGCCCTTCACCAACCCCCACACCAGCCCAAGAACAAATTTAGCCTAACCCCCCACCGACCCCAAGCCCTTAATTCACCCCCAAAACCTTAAAAAACGCAGCGCGACCCCTCCCCAAAAATACACAACCCTGCCCCTAACAAAATAAAGTAGCCCAAACCTCCACCCACTCGAAGCCCTTAATCCACCACACCCCTAAAACCTAAAAAAATAATAGCGTGACCCTTCTACCCTAAAATGTCCAACCCGCCACCCAATCCAAGCCCTTAATTTACACTGGCCCTAAAAAAAAAATTAGCCCAACCCCCACCCACCCTAAGCCATTAATCCACCCCTAAAACCTTAACAAAAAATAGCATGACCCCCTAACCTAAAATACTCAACCCTGCCCCTAAAAACGAAATTAGCCCAAACTCCCACCCACCCCAAGCCCTTAATCCACCCCAACCCTAAAAATTAAAAAAATTACAGTGCGACCCTCCTACCCTAAAATGCCCAACCTGCCACCCAATCCAAGCCCTTAATCCACCCCACCTCTAAAACCTAAAAAAAAAGTAGCACAACCCTTCTACCCTAAAATGCCCAAACCCCCCACTGCTGCCCCCCCCAAAAAAATTTTAGCCTAAAACCCCACCCACCCCATGCCCTTAGACCACCCCACCCCTAAAACCTTTAAAAAAAAACAGGACCCCCTGACCCTAAAATACCCAAATCCACCCCCAAAAAAATAACCCTCCCCCACACCCACCCCATGCCCTTAATCAACCCCCAGTCTTAAAAATTAAAAAACAAAAATAGCACAACCACCCACCCTAAGCCCTACCCTAAAAATATATTCCCAAACACCCAACCCACCCCAAGCCCTTAATCCCCCACCCCTAAAATCTACCCCCCAACCCTGCCCCAGCTCCACGTACCTCACTGCATCCTCTCCTGATCCACTCTGCCTTTTTCTGTGCCTTAACCACGCATATGCATAGTTTAGCACATGTGTGGTTAAGGCACAGAAAAAGGCAGTCGTTGTTCCGGCAAGCGTGGTTACGCTTGTGGGGGAAACGTCTGTGTTGTTCCCAATGCGTTGCTTAGGACGTTTCCCATTACCAACTACCAAAATATTAAACTCTATTGACGAATGGCCCTTAAGTAAAGAGTCAACCTAGCAGATAATTTGAACGTGTGATGCATGGTAACTAACAAAAGAGTAATCAGCTGATCGGAAAGAGACTAATTTCTGGGCTTTTTTCACTTGGACTGTATTTAAATTTGCACTGTGATCTAAAGGGTTACCTGTGTATATATGTTTTCATTCTGACTGCCACACACAGCCTTCTTTTCACCAACCTAAGTGGTTGTATCTCTTTGATCAAGTTTTTAGATTGCTTTTCTTAACATGCACTCCTTAGCTAGTTATACATCTGTCTTATCACAAAGGGAAGCTACTCACTGAACACCTTTGCATTAGGAGCTTTGCCCCCCCCTTGAAAGAACAGGCTGGTGCTGCCTTCACTGTGAAATGAAGCAGATACTCCAAACTGTTGCTTTACCTTTCACTAATGTGCTGCCCTCAGGACAGCCACGAGTGTGTGGCTGTTCTGAGGGTAGCACATTATACGCAATAGGATGCACTGTCCCTGTTTGCACCATTAACAAGGTGCGCCTCTGCACAAACAGGGACAGCAAGCTATAAGTGTAATACGGCTCCAGAAATGCACACAAACCAAAATGCCAAAAAGCCAAATACTAACGGATTTAGCAGTAGACTTCTTTCCCTTTTCCTAATTTAGTATTCCTTCTGAGAATCCCATCTGAAGGATAATTGGCATACATCCTTTTTCCTACTTCCTCCAAGTCAAATTGGAAAAGGTGCAATATCAATTGATCTGAGTTAGAATTATTAGAATGTTTCTCCATCTACAATGTGATATTATGTTATACATTTATATTTATATAGTGTTCTATCACGGAATAACAGAATGATGCTGACATGTATAACTGAACATAGAATGTTATATTTTATAGTACTTTTTCATTGAATAACATCATGATGCTGAGAAGGTAATCTCAGGAACAGTGATTTTAACTAACAATAACAACTGATGACAACTACACAAACATTCTACCTAGAGATTAGGTGAACAACCAGAATTTCAATGTACAGTATTCGTGAAGCGGAGATGATTTTGTTTTGATAAATCAACCACTAAATTCAAGACCTTAAATTACTTGAAGCAGAATCAATGCTAGGAAGAAACTTTTAAGCTTATCCATGTCCATCATCCGTTCTTTAGATACACGTTTAGTTGGTGATTGGTTAACTAATTTAGATGCAACCACTGTTGAGAGAAAATATTATATATTATGTAATTGCAAGTTGTAAAGGATTGTTGCAGGAAGGTTATGTATAGAAATCAATATTTTATTGCAATGGCTAAAAAGATCACAAGGGACCACGACTGATTACAATTGGTCACTATTGAAAAAGAGAAACCATCTCCCTTGTGTTACTCATTAGAATGATTGTCATCGCATGTCAAAGAAAGGGACATACTTACATAATTGAACTTGTACTCATTTTAGGGTAAACACCTCATGCCAAGAACGTGCAACATTTTTGGTGAAAAGACTTGATTACATGCATCTGTGACATTTCTGAGATCACATTAATGGGTACTTCTACCACCCAGAGCTGAATCCTAAATCGGTGTGATACTATACGACAGTCAGTCACAATGCTTTATTGTGATATTTTACTTACATATTGAACACTTTACTAATTAATCTGTCAGATTATGTTTACTGTAAATAGGCAGAAAGAGATGCGGAGCTAAAAAAGGCTTTCATATGCAAGGCTTTACACCTCCCACCTTCCAGCCAATAAAGTGATTGTTGCCAAAAAATCCCAGACAGTTACAAAAGAGAAACACACAAGACTGTTATTAATCAGATCTCAGCATGCAGTGTTTGCTGACAAGGCTATGAAATACCAAAAGATGAAAGATAAGAGGAATAAAATGTAGAACACAGAAATGGTCCCAATTATTGTAGGTGGATCCAAGTTAATCAAGAAAGGCTTTCAGGACAACTTAGACATAGGGGGTCATTCTGACCCTGGCGGTCCATGACCGCCATGGCGGAGGGCGGCGGAAGCACTGCCAACAGGCTGGCGGTGCTTCCTGGGCGATTCTGACCGCGGCGGTAAAGCCGCGGTCAGAAAAGGGGAGCCGGCGGTTTCCCGCCGGTTTCCCGCCGGTTTCCCGCCGGTTTCCCGCTGGCCCAGGGTATCCGCCATGGCGGCGCTGCTTGCAGCACCGCCATGGGGATTCCGACCGCCTTCCCGCTAGCCTGTTTCTGGCGGTGTCCACCGCCAGAACCAGGATGGCGGGAACGGGTGCCGTGGGGGCCCCTGCACCGCCCATGCCACTGGCATGGGCAGTGCAGGGGCCCCCTAACAGGGCCCCACAAAGATTATCACTGTCTGCTTTGCAGACAGTAAAAATCGCGACGGGTGCCACTGCACCCGTCGCACCCCTGCAACTCCGCCGGCTCCATTCCGAGCCGGCTTCATTGTTGAAGGGGCTTTCCCGCTGGGCCGGCCGGCGGTCTGCTGGCGGTCGCCCGCCGGCCCCGCGGGAAATCCAGAATGCCCGCCGCGGTCTTTCGGCGGGAACCGCTTGGCGGGCGGCGACCGCCGACCGCCGCGGTCAGAATGACCGCCATAGTGCCTAATAAGATGATAACAGGCAGCTTTCAGAAAACCACTATCTTAGGCATGGTGCAACACCAGAATATTGTAGTTAGAATGTTGTCTCACACCTATCATTTTTATGCTTAGAATATTCTGACATAGAACACTTTGGCACAATGAACGTATTATAAAGAACATAAAATTTATGGGAACATTATCCATAAGGGCTGTGACTCCGGAATGTAATTTATTTCTGTTGTGACACAGACCTGATCACAGTGCTCAAGCATCCATGCAGAATATAATAGATGACTCCTCATGCATCTTTATGATGATGGCAAATATTACTTGCAAGTATATTTAATGCCATCAGACATAATATCCTCATATAGTCTTTATGCAAAGTTGTGGGTCTTTGAGGCACAGTATAGAGTAGGTTCATAGCACACTGATTTAACAGAACAAAGTGCATTAAAACATGTAACTCTCAATTGGTAGCCATAGTCATTACCAAAAGGATCCTTCCTAGTACCTCTACTACTCATCCTGTATTTTGAACTTGTGGATGAGATCTTCTCAACCGGAGGTATTGACTTCTACCACTAAGGAAATGATACACAACAGTATCTGAAAATCGACAGCACAGGCAACATTAACACATGAGGCTAATGCTTATACAATAAAAGCTGATTGATTTCCCGTATGAAACTTTAACTTACCACACACAAACTGAATTTGTGCTGCTGTCTACTGAAAGCACAAAAGGCAGGGGCTTTTAGTTCTTAGTTAACAGTAAGAAAACGTAGTTGTACCACACAGATTGCAGATCACAGTAGGTATTTTCCTAATCATTGTGAAATCAGCCAAATCTGTATACTTCATGTTGAATAATTCTCCTAATGTTCACTTCCATATTAAGGAAATGACCAAAAAGCACACAATTTCAACTGCAGGGGTTCTGTAAATTCACTGGGCCTGTTTTACGCTTACATTTTTGTGTGTGTAGGCTTACACTTTTGTGTGTGTTACGTTTTGCTGTTCACATATGTACCTTACTAGTAGTATCTTTCCAAATAGTTTTATGTGCGGAGACTCCCCAGTCATAAAGATACTACTGGTAAAATACCATTGTGAATAGCAAACATTGTTTACATTTGTGAATCAGGCCCAGTGTGTTCATCCCTAAATGCATTTCCTAAACAGTGTGAGAGGTAGTGGTGATCCTGATTACTCATACTATAGAATTCAACAGAATTACTCTACTTCTAACATCGCTTCAATGGGTAAAACTCCAATCCCCATCAACCTACAAGACACCACTTTTGCCCTCAAAAGCATACAGCTAAATCTCCCCTCCCTCCACAAAATTTTTTAATAGTGTAGTAAAAAGATCAACTTAAGATGTAAATTCACTCTACAACATACCTTGCTCCAAAAATGTCCATCCTAAACCCACTTTCTCAGGGAGTGCACCTGGGAGGTCTGGACTCACCTTCCCATACTCCCCTACATCTAAAATCATCAAACCTCATCCAAATGATAATCTACTGTACATAGACAGACACCTCTCGCTCCTATGATGTGATGATATCGATCATCTACTGATGCCCTATGATTTATTCGTGCTGACTACAATTCCAGAAAATCTTTGATGCAATATCAATCTGTTCTGCAATAATTTTATCCACAATACATCATATACAGAGTACCTCAAAGAAGTTGAAAGTACTACTATTCACAAATATCTATATCTATTACTTTCCCTGCTGCTACACAACTGTTAACAAATGTAAGTATCTTCTATCTGCCTATTGGTTGTACTACTGCAATGATCCCACCCATCATGCCGTTTGGCTAAATATGTGTAAGGGAGGAAATGGGCAGCTTGTGACCATGCCTCAATGAAATATTTAAACTTTTGCAACGAATTATGCAGGCAAGCAAATTGTATAAGTAATTATTGCTACATGTAGGTTGATTAGTGATATAATATTTGGTGCATAGGAATTCCAGCCAAATAACCTGCGTGGCAATAGGTTGTAGAGCAAATGATTTTCCATCCAGTTACAGCAATCCTTAATACCGACAGACTCACTAGGTGATGTTAAACAATTTGCTTTTAAAAATATGAATATTGCTTGAACTACTATTCAGTAACAAAGTCCCGTTAGTGCTTACAAAACACTGCGTTTTACAGTAAACTAATGGTGTTTCACAAGACTTGCAACGCCATTAAATGTACTGATACACGTAAAAGCGATTCCCTGACCCCTGCACAGAGATATTATTACGTAGCATTAACTTATATGCCAGCGAGTTCCTGATTGCCAAGGTGGACAGTTTACTTAATTTGTAGAGATATTTCCTCCAGGATCATTTTTATTATTCATTATGCATCGTTATAACAAGACTTTATTCAAAATAAAGGACGGGTGATAATATAAAGAGTGCAAATATTTTAGAAATATTAATTACTGAAGCTTAGATTGAAAGAAAATTAAACATGGTGCGCAAACCATTATTATTTTTCAAATATCACTTTAATGGTGAAATACAATCCTAATCATTTTATTGGCATTTCACTGGCAGTAAAGATGTCAGTTACGTTTCCAAATGTCTTCTGTTTAGGCGTGTTCCTTCTTGTTGGTATAGATACTGTCATGTCAGTGGAAATACAATTCATAAAATGTGGTTAGACCCAGTAGCCTAATAATTGAATAATGGACAATGTCATTGTGTAGTTCTTTATTAAGGATTAGCCTGCAATAGCGTGCTCAGTTCTGAAAGTCACCCCAGTAGAAGGATGAAGATGGACTAGGCAGCACAGAGCACAGCAGACAGGATACAATTGGGCACTCACCAGAAGTTTTATTAGGAGCTATGTGGGGACGTCAATGTGTTCAGAGTAGAATTACAAGTCAGGGGGGATAAAATAAATGTTATATGGGAGCCTTCCCAGACATTTTTCTTCAAAAACGTTTCTGTAAATACTGGCTACAGATTTCAGAGATCTCACAAATATTCATTCCGTTAGGGAAAGTCTCTCGTCTAAAGTATGCAATTGTTAAAAATGTCTGCAAAACTGACAGTCCACCCTTACATCTTAGTCAACTACTAATAGATCTCAAATCTCCATCAAGACCATCTGGCCACGACTTCTTGAAGTAGACTACGAGGCAGTACTAATTCTTCTTGCCCTATTTGCAGAGCTTCCTAATACAGATCAGGGTATCCTCAATAAACGCTGACAGAATAGATGGGCATCTCATTTGCTTTGTGGTAGTGGCCCCATTTGTTCTTTAACAAAAGCACACCACTGCAGAATTAAATGTAATGTACTTTTCAACCCGCACAAGGCTCTCTAGAAAGAAGGGATGTGTCAAGCAGAATTCTGCGCCTCCTGCTCAATTACAATCCCATCAAACACTTTTCAATCCACTAATACACATGCCATTTCCATGAAGAAAATGCCGAAGACACAGTGATGGATGTCTAGTGTATCTATTTTCCAATCAATGGAATGCTCCCAATCCACAAACTAGAGCTTAATTACACTATCTATTTTTCAAGAACATTCTGATTAACAGAGACCAAGGGTCAGATGTACGCAGATGCAATTTTGCATTTCCAAAATAACGACTCCATAGGAATCGCTATTTAGCAAAGGCAAAATGAAATGTATCAAAATACCGATTTCCTAATAGCGACTCCTACATAGTAGGAATCAGGGGCCAGATGTATGAAAGCCTTTTCCCCATGTAACAATTCTATTCTGCGAGTCAGTAACCTTTTACCAAATCGCAGAGTCGCTATTAGGACGGGGCGTGCCAAGGGCATCCCTTCCTCATAGCAAGTCGCAGGTGGATGTAAGATTGTTTTGTGACTATGAATGCATTCGCAAAACAATTGCAGTTACCAACAATTTCAAGTTGGTGGGAACCAATTTGCAAATGGGAAGGGGTCCCCATGGGATTCCTTCCCCCTTGTGAATGGAACGAAAATATTTTTTCAGAGCTGGTACTGGTCCCATGGACCACTGCCTACCCTGAAAAAATGAAATGAAAAGTTTTTGTTTGAAATGCATCCTGTTTTCCTTTAATGAAAATGGGCTGCATTTAAAAAAAAAAATGCTTTATTTAAAAAGCAGTCACAGGCATGGTGGTCTGCTGTCCCCAGAAGGCCACCATCCCTGTGAGTGAAGTCCATTCCCAATAGGGTCACAAATTGCGACCTACCTCATGAATATTGATGAGGTAGGGCATTTGCGACCCCTGCAAACAGTGTTCAACACACTGTTTTACACCCCAGTTTGCTATTTCCTAATAATGGATCGCTAATATTCGCTATTAGGAAAACGCAAAGTCAAAACTACATACATTTGGTGCCAGGAATCGCTATTAGGAAATTGCAATTAAGAAATCACATGTTATTTGTGACAATGGACCGGTTTTGCATTTCCAAAATAGCGATATCCTGTGAGGAAATCACTATGTGGGAAATGCAAAACCAGGGATGGCGATGGGCAAAAGGCTCCCTGTAATGCACCCCAAAAATAGTGGTGCACACGTAGAGTACATATATGCCCTAAAGGGCATGTGTGTGCTCTATTGCAATGCAATGGGTCTAACGTTTGCTTGAGTTAGAGCTATTAGCGTTGTAAATTCCTCACTGGACTTTTCTTGCCAAATAAATTGAAAATGAAAAGTAAAAAGGTTGACATAGCAAGCTGATTCAAAGCGCCAAAAAAGCACACAAAAGGAAAAAGAAGTTTGCTCGCAGTCAAACACAACTGCTCCAAGGAGGGACAAACGTGAAACATTTACCAATGATAACAAAGGATTTTTGAAAGGGAAGTCCAAGAACGAGTGATAGTTCTATCACTATCACTCGTTCTTGGGCTTGCCATTCAGAAATCGGTGGGGTGGTTAAAAACCCACAGATTGATTACAACAGGTCAGAGCACTTGCTCGCTTGATCTACAAAGCATCTTTGGGTGCTTTTTTTAAATTGTACATGGTTACTATCTTCTTAAAGTTGATGATAATTACATTTTCTAAATGCCCAATTTGCATTTAGGGAATGCTTTGTACATCTGATTAGGAATCACAAATAGGTTAAGCCCTATGTTTACCTTCTCTTTGCTGTTCAGGTAGGAGGTGAAGCATGGGACATGGGCCCACCATTAAGGCATTTCTTACTAAGGCCACAGTGACAGTCTTGTTCAGGTTAGGGTTTGGGAAATGAACACATTCAGCAGACCTGCACAGTCACACCAGTCACACCAGTTTGTAGCAGCAGAGGCCCTCTTGGCTGGCTGCAGAATGGTGATCTCATGTAGCATTTCCTGGCTTACTGGCTGAGTTTCTTCACAATGATGCCTTGGTGTCAGTTGTGAAGCTGTCGTCCCACTTCTATGGTGACACAGCTTTCATTTTCTCTGCTGGCAGTGGCAGTATCAAATCTCAAGCCAGCAGCAGGCTGCTATACAAGACAGGAACCTGGTGCATTACTGATACAGTTCACTCCAGAATGGTAAAGAGAGAGAGTGCAGGTTACTCCTGGCTTCCTCTCTTTCTCCTTCAACTCTCGATGGTTGCTCTTCATTTTAGGAATCTGATGGGCCCCTCCTTCCAATGAAAAGTCTCTCTTATTGTAGGGACCAGGCACACTGGTTTTCCCTCTGTCAGGAGGCAATCAGACATCAAGGCTGTTTAGATATATTGGCAGTTTTTCCAGAAGAAAAGGCGGACTTCGAGGGATAGCTGGTCACCTGTTGGAGGCTGGCTGTCAGGCAGACATCATCCCTGATCACAAAGCAGCTCTTTTTTTTCTTTTTTTTAAAATACCAATTTCAAAGAAAATAAAGCAACATAAAATTAATTTCCAGTGGATCATGAGATGTTCTAAGCATTTCTTTCCTTTCTTAAATATTAAATATCAAGTGTACAAACTGAGAAAATAAGATGGATTCCATAAGATGTTCCAGACAATTCATCCCTTTCTGAAATGCTACATGTTGGGTATAAAAACAGATAAAATACAATAGATCCCAATACATGAGGACGGAGTCATCTTATCCTAGTATAGCACCATCTAGCTGAGAATCCAGAAAGCAACCAGGCCCGCCACTAATCGTCCTGATAAGCCTATTCGACAGTGAGCCAGTTGTCATAACATGAGTGATTAATCATTCAATTAATCATAGGAAACCAAATCATTTTACCACCTTGGTTAGCTTGCTTTCCCTTATAGTTATATAACAATCTCTCTAGATTGTGATAACCCCAACAGGTGACCAAACCACAACTGCATAGCGGGGATTCAGCACTCATTCAAGCTATAGCAATTAAGAGTCTAGCTATGGCCATTGAGATGAAAATAAAATATATCTGGTCTGTATCTCCTTCACAGCCAGGAGTGATATGGATCTCTTTCCTTAACATCTTCTCCCAAAATCTCTCTATCCCTTCCTTAAATATTTATGAAAAATGGTGCATCATGTCATGATGCACCACTTTTCTTGCGCTCCATAGACCCCTGTGACACCACCATACGGGTGGCGTATTTATGATACGGCGCACCATGGCACACATTAGGGAACGAATGTAAAAAATGTTGATGCTAGTTTGGTGCTGTGCAGGGTCAGCACCAAATATTTTTACGCTAATCCTGCAAAGTGAAAGGAGGCCCTTTGAAAAATATGGGAGCCTCATTTTTAACACCTGCCTAATGATGCTAAAGATGGTGCAGTGGGATCTCATAGATTCCACTGCACCATTTTCTGGGCCTCCTAAAGCCAGAACGTGCCCTTGCATACATTATGCCTGGTGCTAGTATAATGTGGTGCAAAGGTTTACAAAGTGGCGCAATGCATGCATTGCACCACTTTGTAAATATGATGCAGCGTTTTTACCAACCTAATGCCACAGTAGTGTCAGAAAAATGACGCTAATGTGGCGCAAGGGGCTTGTTAAATCTTGCCCACTGTTCTATGATGCTGGCTCTCAGACTGGAGGAGAGAAGTTTCATTCTGATCCCTGTAAATCTACACCCTCTTCACCTAACTTCCTTGCCCAACTTGCCTGGTGCTGCTCTGAACCACCTGGAGCCGTATTCATTCAAATTTCATAAGTTTGACCAATATTACAACCCAACAACTGAATCTTATCTAAGAGAGGGATTGTTTCCAGCATTACAGTGAATGAACATGGCTGGTCAGCTAAATAGAGATTCCCTAATTTATTAAGGCAAGATTGCTCCTAATGTCTACCAATAACATCATGGAATACTGTCAAGAAGAGCGGAGACCGGCACAAGGGAGTATACCAGTAATCCCATTTAATGGCAGCAATTTTCGAATCTTGATCCACATTCTCCAGACCGTGATGAAGATCTTGAACCTCACTTTTGTGTAGTAGCTAGGCTCAACCTGTTATATAAGACAGCCCCCTGCTAAGCTCCCAAGCGCTAACTCATATATTGTAGGGGGCTTTGCATCACCCCTCAGACTCGCTCTGCTGCCCCTTTCCACCAAGAACAAGACCTCCATTTGTTGGAGGAGGGCTGCCCAATAATGAAACAAAATATTGGGAGCTGACCACCCTCACACTCTCAGGGAAGAGTGAGAAATGTAAGGGCCTCCCTAGTCTTCTTATATTGCCATACAACATTTATACATATGGAGTCAAGTTTCCTAAGCAGAGATCGAGCCAAGTCAAGAGGTATAGTTTGAAACAGATACAGCACCTTAGGTAAAACAGACATTTTAAGCACATTACACCTTCTGATCAAGGTTAAATGTTAGCCATAGGTACATCTCAAGTCGAAGCTGATCTTATTTACTAAAGTGTCCAAATTGAGCTGATATATAGTATCAACCTTGAGCGTTATCTTTATGCCCAGATTTGTGGGGACATCCACTCTACGGGGATCTATGAAATCAATGTTATCTGTGCCAGTCTCTCAGCCACTGGCAGTGCACTATGAGCGTCTCAAGTTATCATTGTAATATCATCTGCATATGTTAACATCTTGGTATCAAAACTGTTTATTTAGACTGGCTTTATAGTCTGACTTTGAACAATTTGCCCTAAGAACGAGTCAATTTAGAGAGCAAACAGAATTGGAGAACATGGGCAACTCTGGCTTGTTCCTCTAGTGACGGCTAACCTCCCAGATTCGTGGAAAATAATTTGGAGCTTGGTGAAAGGAGAATAATGCATAGCCTATCCAGCCTTAACCAATCATGGGCCAAACCTCTTCAGTTTCAAGACTGCCCAGTGATAGCTCCATGACACTCTGTCAAATGCTTTTTCAACATTAAGGAGGAACATAGCCATGCGGGACCCCATAACTTCCGTTATATCAAAATGGGTGATAATATGCTGAATGTGGTCTGATGTTCTCTTAAAGGTATAAACCTGTGATGTCACAGCGAGACCAAGTGAGCTATGATCCTCCCCAAGTGAACCGCAAAGATTTTAGCATGCAGATTCGAATCAGAGTTAATTACGGAGATAGGCCGGGAAGAGCCTGGGTTATCTAGAGGCTTATTTTTCTTCAGAAAAATCACAATGTCTGTGCCGTGCCAAGATGGAGGTGGCACCCCATTGCACTGAACCCCTAAAAGCATGTCTAGTATAAACAGAGCTAGTTCTGAATACATCACCTTTTAGAACTCAAGGGGAATTCTTTCAGGACCTGCAACTTTCCCTGAAGCCAGAGATTTTTGCAACCTAGCAAACAATATCTTCTTCTAGCTCCCTGTCTCTCTTCTGTCAATAAATTCATGTGTGGGGTATCTTCACAGTATAAAGTCCGATAATAATCTTCAAATATTCTAATAATGTCTTTCAGTTCAGTAGAAAATAACCCATTGCCCTTTTTGAGGTGCTTAATATTTCTATTAACTTCCCTTTGCCTCATACGAGGGCTAAAGGTCTTCCTACTGTCGCCCCACATTCAGAACTTTCATTTTTTTATGATTGAAATTTTTCCACTGCTACCTTAGTATGGTGGCTATTGATCATGGCTTTTAGAACTGCAATTTCTTGTTGAATTTGTGTAACATCCTGTCCCCGCATAATCTGCACAATATGAGTCTTTTCCAGTGTAGCTAGCTATCCATGTAACCCCTTGATCACTGCCTCTTGATGCTTCCTCTGGTGTGTAACATAACTGATGGTCTCACCTCTCACCCTCGCTTTAAAAGCCTCATAAACTATCTCATGAGGAGTTATATCTCTTCAAATCAAAAAAACTCCCTTACCCATTTCCTCATACACTCAACATATTGGATATGTAAGAGCAGTTTTCAGTCAAATGTCTACTTAGCCTGAGTCCTAAACCCTCCGAGCCTAATACTTACAAAATTAGCAGATTGTGATCAGGGAAAATCTAGCTGGAAATACTTTCTGTGCAGATGTGGGGGTCCCACATCTTCTTATTATCCCACACATCTACCAACCCATGACTGTCCATTAAGGACACCGAAGCCCTATGTACCTGGAGATTTTTCCCATAGTATTAAGACATCTGTTTCCATCCAACATTTAGTAGTATGTTTAAGTCCCCACAAACAATCAATGGGGTGGGCCAAGTGGCTAATTCAAATTCTATATCTTCAAGGAGTCTGCGATCATCCATACTGGAGCCATGAATTGAGAATATAGTAAAGCTTACCCCTGCAATGTGACTCTTCACGATTGCCCACCTTCCCCACTTGTCCGCAAACTTCTGTTTGGTGGGCCCAACATGACTTTTAGCTAATATAGCTATCCCCCTGATCATAGAAACCTAAATAGTACACACTAATGAAGTATATCCCCTTATGAAAATCAGCTCTCTCTTGCGCCCCTGGATATATGTTTCCTATAAATAAATGCTATCAAAAGCAAAGGATCTAAATATCTCTGCCACCCTTTGCCACTTCAGTTTGTCATTTAGGCCAGCTACGTTACAATGAACAAATAGACAGTATACCCATTCAACATAAAATAAAGCCAGAAAGGTACGCTAGTGCCCAACACTTGATGGCTTATTCCCACCATATCAACTGAACCTAGCAGCAATCACATATGCATCACTATATGATCAGTTATTTCCTGTTTGTCTTGACTCCAGCTCTTGCTCATTTTTGGGGTATTTTTATTCCTCTGCCATACTTACCTCAACCCCCTTGACCCTTCTCATTCCTGCCACCAGTGCACTCACCAACCCTGCCCTCCCTTGTGACCCCCCACCCTCCCCCTCCCTCCCACAACAAGTGCTTCACCCACCCAACCCTCCCCCACTGCCCCACACTCACCCGTGGGAAGTGAATAGACCACACATAGGTCTGATAAGATGTAAGCAGCCTCTCTGCCCAGTCTCCTGGAGCAAGCACATTCTTTACTTATGTCTTTACCACCAGGTAAATGCATCCCACATGTACCCTTGCATACACCCCCATCAATTATCAAATTCTCTGTGATAATCAAGTCCACTCCACCAAGTATAAGTATTACTGATAAATTATATAATATATCACCCATATACTAATCACTGGGTTCCTTCCCCAACCACCAAACTGGCAGGGTCACAGTAGTTATTTATGCATGCCCCTCATGTATTCCTTAACCTTAACTTCAGAAGTCAACACCGTGTACTGTTGTTCCAAACCACCTTCAAGTGTGCGGGGTTCAATAAAAAAGCCTGTGCCCCTTTGCCCTTAAATGGTTTGATTAGCTGCCAGAGACACTACTGTTGCTCCACCTTAATGTGGCAAAAATCAGGTTTAACGAAGAAAGAGATGTCCTTGACAACTCTCTTGGTATCAGGTCTTGCTTTCTCGTAGACTGCCTGTCTTAATATTTTTTGGTGTTAGTTTTAAGCTACTTCTGAACCAGGGGAACACTGTGTACCTGTCCGATCTCTTGGGTCCAGTTCCAACCTGCCAATTCAGGGAAGGCTTTTTGGAACAACTCCACAATAAATAATCTAACATCAGAACCTTATTTGTCTTCCTCCACCCCTAAAACCTGCAAACTGTTCTTCCTCTGGTGTTTTTCTTGATCTTCTAGTTTCCACTGGACATGTATACATGCTGGGTCTCATGCACATCCACCTGCCCTTGGACACACACCATATCACATTCGAGAGCAGAAGTCCTGGTTTCCAAATCCAAGAGTTGATCAACTATAGTAGCGCAAGACTTGGCCATTTTACTAACCACTCCTTGCAATTTTCGAGTTGCAGCTTGAGCCCTACGACTGTTGAGCCTGGTTTCCTCTCTGTGGGACTTAGGGCCATATGTACGAAACCTTTTTCCCATAGACACAGAATGGGTAAAATCCTTTGGTACATCTGGCCCTTACTGTATTGTTATATTGCTTCCAGCATTGGAGGACTTAGGTGTCACGTGGTAGCCTTCAGACCAGCCTCCTACTAGCTGATCTGTTGGAGAATAGTTCCACTTCAAGCTTTCCCAGTAGCTGCTATCCTTGTATTCTTTTTGACAATCTTGTGGTGGTTAGCACAGTGTCCTGATCCACATCACTTAGGGCATTATTGCTAGAGTCAGTTGTCAACTCAGAGTCCCTAACAGACCATTCCATGCCATCCGACAGGGGTGAGAAGTGCTCATTTCCATCAAGATCTGAACAGGCTCTTTTGCTATTGTTATAGGGGCTTCTACCAAGTTTTGCAGATATCAGGAAGAGAGTGTAGTTCTTTACTAGCACTTGTGTAAACCAGGCTTTCATTCTCTAAAGACCCTGCCAAGTTTACCATCTTAGAATCGTCCACAGCACCTACTTGTGCCGCTTTCTTGTTGAGGCCCTGGGAGCCTTCAGTTAACTGCAATACTGCTGAGAGGATGGGGTGGCTTACCTTAAGGTCCCCCAATTGTTCATTTAGGAGCATGTCCTTCTTTGCAAAAGGCCCAATTTCCACGATGGCTCCAATTAAATCCATAACTGACTGGTGTCTTGAATACTCCTGGGAAGTCAAGTCCAGGCTATCACCCTTCTCGGAACCAGACGCCGAATCCTCCACCTCGGCAACAGGTCGGGGTGCCGAGCCGTGTAGCAGATCCATAATTGTTGTCCCAATCACAGGCACGGAGGGGAGAGGCTCCCTTTCCCTTTCTCTCTGACATCTCCATTTTCCCTTCAAGAGGGGGGCATCGTCCAGTCAAGCGCCCCGTTCAAGCACCAGCAGGCTCCCCAGTGGCAGTGCTTTGGGTTGTTGAGGTTGAAACAGCCCTCTTTGAGAGCCCGGCATCGACAGTGGTGATAATGCTAACAGTACCTCTGCTACATTTTCAGATCACAAAGAACACTGCAGTTACAGCCGCCAGCCACTCCCAGGTGAGCAAAAGTATTTTTCGGTGATAGACTAAGCGTATTTCTTCTTGCTGAAGTGATTTTGTTCACCAGAGCCCAGCTGCGGAGCCAATAAGCATATCTTTCCAGGTGGCTTCCCCACAGCTCTATGATTGGCGTGCTCGTACCTCCAGTTGACTAGACAGAGAGATGAGCCTCTACGGCCACATCAACCAGCCGCCATCTTGCTTCCCCTGGCACCCGATATAAAAGTAGCTCTTTGAGTACCTTGCGGAGCACTCACTTTCTTGGTAAAAAGAAACTTAGGACAGTAATAAGGTAGGGTGATTTCGATACCACTTTTATTGCATACATTTTTTATTATCATCTAAATGTTCAAATACTCCCACCGAAAGCCACTGGCTGGTGGGATGACCGATATTCTGTATCTGATATTATTACCAAAAAATCACAACATAACAAACAAACCTAGATAGACTTCCCTTCTCTCCCCTCCTCCTTCTGGTATCAATAAAACAATAGAGTAGTTTGCAACAGGAAGTGTAGTAAGGTGTAGTGTAATGTGGCGATGCTTTGGGCCTTCTGATCTGTCTCGCAGTAGATGTTTAGGAATCAGCTTTAACAATCTGTTGTGTAAAAGGGTCTGAGGAAAGATGGAGCACCCTCAGGTGCCTGGGACACGTTAGTTCTCATGATTCTCTTAAAACGAATAAAATGTTGATACAGGGCCCTCACGTTTTCTCAGATTGGGTCTCCCTTTCCCCCAAAAAGCTTCTACACACCCAGAAATTCCAACAATCTATTGAACTGAGAGAGCGTAGCTTAAATATTACATATGCTAGCGTGAAATGCTTAACAATGCTGCACATAGAAAACGACTATGGTCTAGTTATTTGCTTAACGTGAATTTGAATTACAACTATGATAAACTGAACTAATGACAATAATGAGTAAACTTGTTTATGATATGATTAACCAAACTTATATTAGTATTTGCGATATTATATTGAAAATTCTATAGGCCTTAAATTAGCGTGAGTTTAAGTTTTAGCCGTGTAGTTCTCATATTAAAGCATATTTTCTGTTTTCCAGTGTGCTGACTCGTAAAAGGCCATGACCCAGCATTTGTTCCTTTTCTTTGTTTTATGTTGCTAATTCATCCTGTTCCCATCCGCATGCTATATGCTTTTATACATTTGCAACAAATGTAGAAATATTCAAGGACGTTTAACCATGGAAAAGAGAACTTTTGACCTGAAGAACGTGCCAAAGAATGAAGTAACCCAGGATGTGCCACCTACGAAGACGTCAATTATGAAGACCAATCAAAGCGTTATAAATTATCGTGGGGTGACAATTTGGATTACCTAATGTATAATTTGATAGGCTAAAGATAGTGGGGTATAGCGATTATCCAATAGAATTTTGGGAAATGTATTGTGAAAAAGGGATAAAAACCCTTGGCACAGAAGAGTCAGTGGGAATTAGGTAGGGAATGATATCGATTGCATCCAGAAAGTATGTCACTCTGTTTGGTGATTTGAGACTTAAACAAAACTATCTTCATCCATAGACTGCCCCTTTACACTTCTCCTCCTTATGAGGGAATTGTCCCCTGTCCCTTAGATGAAATAAACTGACGGCGATCTAACTGATGTCCTGAAGAAGAAGATTGATCCTGTATGCTGACTTATTCCGAGGAGGGTAATTATGACAATGCTATTGTAATTTGTCTGTTTGCTTTTCTTTTCTAGGTACCAACTGCTGTATTTTTGGATAGAGACCTTAGTCAGATGTTTTCCAAATTTGTGTTCAAAATTATTTTGCATGAAGTCCAACATGCTGATGCTCATCAGTGGTTAGGCTAGGTGATCACTTTGACTGACGCAAATAGACGTGACTGACATTGTGCTATGCTGAACTGAGACGTATATGATATTCTATGCACTCTGATCTATGCATATCTTATGTTGGTGCTCTTATGTTTGTGATCTTTGCATTATTGAAGTCTTATCATAGCTGTCGTGTTGTGACTTTGCTCTTATGCTGCTTGGTTTTGAGATTGACACTTTTATTATTAGATTGTAATCAATAGGGAATAAAATTCACAAAACTCCAATAAAGGTGTGGTTATTCATGGCTGAAAGGTCATGGTTGCGCCGACAGTTTAATAAATGTCTTTATCCAAAGTAAAGTATATTGTGGTGACATATATTGATAACGTCATTGACATATTGCTTGACATATTGATCAGTTATCTCGTCCTACAGTGTCTCACCACTGGGTCAAAAGATTCATCGGCCTAAAACGAGTCCTAATGTGTATAAAATTTACATGAAGGGACGCGTTATCAGAACCTCTCTCCACATTCTGGGATACTCCCTTTCCCCAACAAAGCTATAATTGGTTGTGTGGCAGCATGCAGGGCTGGAGTAATCATTTTCTGCTCACTGATCACAGTGATATGTTTGCTTATTGGGAAGGGCTAAGAAGACATACACAAGCACACATTGTGGGATGTAAGTTGAAAACATGTTGTTAATACTAACACATATTTCATGATAGTAGTGTTGTAGTTTTGGGCCGCACTACAGTAAATGGGTTAGTCGTCCTATTGTCTCCAGGAGATGGAAGCTTTTTTGGGATACTGTTAGTAAATTGCCCTTTCTGCAGGGTCAATCCCAAACTTATTGCCTTCCTCATACTATTTTTATTGAATTAGTTCTTGTTGGTTTTAAGAAACTGTGCACTTTACCACTGCTCACCACTGCTAAAGTGCTTGTACTCTTTCCTTAAAACATGGTACATTGGCTTATACCAAATTGGCATATTTGGTTTACTAATAAGTCCCTGGTAAAGCGGACTACAGATGCCCAGGGCTTAAATTAAATGCTAATGGTGGACCTGCAGCACTGGCTGTGCCTCCCACCTAAGTAGCCCTTTAACCATGTCTCAGGCCTGCCATTGCAGAGCCTGCGTGTAAAATTTAAGACTGTCATTTCATCCTGGAAAAATAACCTTTTTTTGCCAGGCCCAAACCCTCCTTTCTAACAGATACATGCCACCTCTAGGGTAGGTCCTGGACAGCTGAGAGTGCAGGATGCACTGTATTTAAAAAGCAGGACATGTACTTGTAAGTTTCACATGACCTGATGGTGAAAAGGTCTTAGATTTGTTTTTCACTACTGCAAGGCCTAAATCTCCCTCCCAAAGGGAAACATTGGAGTTGAATATTATAATTGAAAAGGGAAATTTCCAAATGGGAAGAGATAATTGTTCCAAGTTTAAAGTCTCTGGAATCACAATTTAAAATCCTAACTCATATTGCATTCAGATTTTACATTTCAATTCTGAAAATTCCACTTTTAGAAAGTTGCCATTTTCTTGTCATTTGGTTCCTGCAGCCTGTCTCTGATCACATGTCTGGAGTGGATGACAGCTAGACAACCACACACAATGGGAGCTTAGGTGTATCTTGATGGGCCAACCTGGCAGGATAAGAGGGAGAAGCTGGACTCAGCATCACTTACACCTGAATAAGATGTGTCCTGTCCACATCCAAAGTGTTGTAAACCCACTGTGGTGAAAATGGAGCTAGGGCAGGAAGGGCAGGACCTCTGTGCACTTCAAAGGCCTGTCTTTGACATCCCCTCCACTTTTAAAGGCACCAATGGGTATAATACTGGATCTCAGATGCCACACTTCAGTACACTTCTTGACCTGTGGATACTCTGCCAGGAAGAAGGACTATTGTGCTATTGAGGGACTACCACTGTGCTGGACCACTGCCTTGCTGTGCTGACCTGCCTGGGTGAGAAGGACTTGACCTGCATCATTTGAACCCAGAGTGACGCCAAGGTCTAGTTGGCTTTCCCCCTGTTCTGATTTGTCACGGACATAAAAGATGTCCAAACACCCTACTTCTGCACCTAGACTCTGCCATCTGTGAGTCTATCCTGCCACGTGGTTCCACCCCAGTCCTCGGCCCTCAGAAGTAGACCTAACATGCTTACCAGAAGAACTGATGCATCACCTCTGTTGAGCAATGCGTCCTCAAGCAGAATCGATGCATTGTCCCTATGGATCAGCACACCCCCAAGCAGAACCAAAGCATTGCTGCTGCTGGTACATAGACTTGTATCGCCGCTGCATCCTGCATCTTGTTTTTTGGTTCAATTCATCACCTTCACAACCACTGTGGTTCAATGTTTTTCCTGGCACAAACTCCTTGCATCCTGTTGACAGCAGCCTTGACGACGTCGCATTGCCTTTCACTGCTCATCGGAACTAAAGCATCTCCTCAACTACTCAATGCATCCTCAACATAGGCCTTCAGATCGCAAGCCCCATTAACAGAATCCTTGACGTCAATGCAAGAGGACCTCGTGCTGCTGCCTCGCCGCATCTCTAAACCAACGCATCGCCCTGGCTGTGTGGTGCATCTTCGATGCAGAACCACACAATGCTCTGCAACCTAGGATTTAGGATACTTTGGTTCAGGTGGCCTAACTCTGTCCCTGTAGCCAGTCCACGCTCCATCATGGTTGGCCTGAACTTTTATTTTTTAACCAATAGGGCTTTTTGCTTCTTGGTGCTATTTTTACCTAAACATTTAATATCTCCATTCTACTAATTGGATATATGTAATTTTGGTCTTATTTTATTTAGTACATTTTGATTTATTTTTCTAAACCGCTGTGGAATCTTTTTGTGTGGTGTTTTCACCGTTTTACTATTTGAAGTGTTGCACAAATCGTTGACATGCTGCCTCTAAGTTAAGCCTGACTACTCTGTGCCAAGCAACCAGAGGGTGTGCAAAGGTTAATTTAGCATTTTCCTGTACCTTACCCTGACTAGGATTGTGGCTGCTGCTTGACCAGGGCTCATACACCAATCAACCAACAACCCATTTTCTAACAGAAATCAACTGTTTATACAGTCTGAAGTGTGGTACTGGTATAGTGTATTTTTTATCTGTGCCATCTTACCAGAAAACCTTGTGAAAGAGGCACAGGTTCTATTAAAGATAATGGCCCATTCTTCTTTGGTAAAGTGGTGCCCCAGTTCAACCTCCCACCTTTTTGTACAGAGGATTTCCCAGGGAGGATGACCTTACAGAGGAATTTGGAAGAGTCTGAAAGTAAGTGTCTATCATCTTATTTTGTAATAATCAATTTCTCGAAGGGTGTGAGCACTTGATTGGTTTGAATAATATTGATGTATACAATATTGAAACATAAAAATATCAGAAAATAAATATCATTTACAACAATATTGGCTTCCAATACTTAACTATTAAAACTACAAATATCGAGAAGGCAAATATCATTGTTAAAAATATTGATGTTTACTTATATCAAAACACATATATCAGAAACAAAAATATGTTTAATAAATATTAAATATTTTTAAAACATGTTTTATGTAAAACAACTATTTAAAATAAACAGAGAGCCAAGCACTAGCTCCCAGGAGCCCACAACCACAGTCCTAAAAGATATACTGCCCAAAGTCCCCAATCAGATCATAGTGCACCTATACCCACTTTGAAATATTTAATGCTACCAAATAAAAAAGCCATTAACAATACTCCTTCTACCTCTAGAAAGTATGAAGACATCCAAATACCTGAACATTTAATAATGACACATAATGAGTATCCTTTCTTCTTGTATGACAATCTAAACAATGGGAAACAAATCCTGATATTCTCTACAGAAAATACCTTACTAAATCTAAGCCATTGTAAAACCTGGATGATGGATGGGACCTTCCAAATGTGTCCCTAACTGTTCACTCAGATGTATACCATATATGGTGAATATGAAAGCACAATCGGTTTTATATATACCTTACTACCAAATAAACAAAGCAGCACTTACTATTAACTCTTAAACCACACTAAACATGAAGCATATAACCACTACTCACCAAAAATAATCATAGACTTTGAATAAGCCACAATTCATACAATTTTAAAATTTACCCCCACACAGGCATACAATGCTGTTAAATCAAAACATATGGAGATACCTTCAGCAATTTGCATTAAGTGTAGATTGTGCTGCAAACAGTCAATTCACCTCTGAAACAATAAAGATAATAGCAGTAACCTATGTACCTGTCACTGAGGTAGCTAACCACTACAATTTACTAAATGAAAGCCCTTTCTACCAACATAGATTATTTCAAAGACATTTGAGTTGACAGAATGCATCACTCGGGACACAGACGCCATCCTAAATTCCAAATACTATGGTGGAATTTCTATGACAGCACCGTGGCACAGGAAGCCAAAACAAACAATGTAGCGAAAAGATTGCACAATGCTTTTCAATCCACACTAGGCAAAACCCAACCTACACTCCATCAATTTATAGGAGCATTAGAAAAAGAGCAACAACTATGAATTGTGCAATCTGTTACCCAAATTGCACCAAAACACATAACGTTCCCAAAAATACATATACATTGCACTGAACATCATAAAATATGTAACGTAATATAACATAGCATAACACAATGAAACATTAGTAAAACGGTGTACTAAATTCCCAAATTACACACTAGTAAAATACAAGACAATTAATAGAAATAAGTGTTCAAATATCACACAAAAACACTATAAGTAACCTCTAAACCTCTCTTCTACACCCCTGTACCCTAAAAGCTTTTAAAAAAAACATTAAAAAGAACTTAACTGTTTCAATGAACAGCAGCACCTTACAACAACCTCAATCCCGGAAAATAGACTTAAAAGTAAATATATAAAAATATAGTACGAAATAGAAGGTAGCTGTAAAATAAATGGCTGCTAAATCACCAGACTGGGACAAATCACAAGTTGAGGCTGACTGTAATTGGAGAATGGGCTAGCTATAGGGACCCATTCAGTTCCACTAAACAAAGGCCCCTATTACGGGTTTGTTGGTCAGTGGATCGTTGCGGTGGAGATGGCGGTTGCACCGCCCCTGGACAGGCGGTATAGTCCGCCATATTACGAGTATTGGGAAGGCACCTGCAGAACACAGCCAAGTTTCAAGCGAACTGCCAGTGTGGACGGACCACTGTTGCCGGCAAAAGGCCCCCTCAGTCTGGCGGTCAGACAGTTTCCACCCACCGTATTACGAGGTTGCACACCGCCAGGACTTCTGGGGTGGTCTAACTGCTGCGAAAATCATGGCGGAAACAAACAACATAAAAAGAAACACCCACCTTTCGGAACACAGGCACATCCATAGGCGCCATGGCACGTGAATTGCAAGTCTTTCCAATGCTCTTGATGGCCATTGACATCTAGTCCGATGATGAAGCATGACACCCATTTGGGTGTGTGAGGACTCTTGCTCCTACTAAATAGGACCCCCTAGTACTCACCCTGTTTTCTTCTTGCTCTTTAGGAACAGTGTATTACATTATTAGTTACCATTGACATCCATGACCAGCAGTGCAGACACCAGACATAAGTACCCCATCCTAGCACACACTGGAGGGAAGGACATTAGTACACACACACACACATACACACACACACAAATGCAGAGTCACCATACATACATGCGCAAGGAAAGCCAGGACAAGCTATGTAGCACTGACACCAACGGTGCCGTGTAGATAAATATTATTTGAAATATCAAAATTTAAATAAAATAACTATATACAAGATGCCACAAGGTCCATTGTCTCATAGTCCAAATGTCCCGGGCACACTGGGCATGTGAGGACTGCCCAACTTGACTCCTGACTGCAATGTGCAGACCTCCACAGGGCAGGGGCATCAATGGGGCATGCTGCCTTCTTAGGTGTGACAGTGGTGGAGGCCACCACAACAGGGGACCCAGATGGCGTGCCACCAGGGCTGGAGGTGTGAGGGGCAGCTGTGCCTGTTGTTGTAGCACTGCTGACTGCGGGACATGGCTCAGCCCGGCGGAGGACAGGGAGGTGGAAGGCAAGGCTCTGGGAAGGGTAGCAAGGCATTTAGGGGAACAGGGACTGGACCAGGAGAAGTAACAGGTAAAACTCTTGCAGAAATCTCTTTTTAGGAACAGCGGGTAGGTCATGGTTTAGGGGTTTGGGAGTGGAGGGAGAGGGGATCGTTGATAGGTGTGTACGTGGATATGGTGTGGGTATATGAAATGTGTGTGCTGGGTGTGTGTCGGGTGGATGAGTGTGTGTGTGTGAAAACGTGTACTGGGAGGAGGAGCAGAGGAGACACAGGGAGATGACGGGGATGTGTGAGTGAATGTTGGGGTGATGTGTGCAGGTAAGGTGGATGTGCTGCATGTGGTTGTGTTGACTGCTGTGGTGCGTGCGGGTGTAGTGTTTGGCTTGCATGCATGGGGGGTAAGCTGTTGTGGTGATGGTGGCAGTGACAGGACTTGTGTCTGGACCTGTGGCTGATGATGTGGTGTCTGCATGTGTGAGTGGTGAGGTGACTCTGAAGGAGGAGTAGGTGGGGGAGTCAGGGTAGGCAGTGGATGTTGGTGTGTGTGCATCTGAATGGTGAGTGTGTGCATGGCGGTGGTGGTGTCTGTGGTGCATGTGAATGTCCTTGCGCTCTGGGTCTCTTGGTGGGGATGCATGCTGGTATGAAAGTGTGCTTTGGATGGGAAATGGGAGAGGGATGTCAGAGTGGGAACAGGTAGATGGAGGGTGGACGGAAGAAGAAGGAACACTGGCTGCCGTCTATGAGGAGGCCAGAGACTGAAACGATCTCTGAAGGGCAGACAGGGCACTGTGAATGCCTTCCAGGAATGCATTGGACTGTTGCATCTGGGATGCCAGTCCCTGGATGGCATTCACGATGGTTGGCTGCCCAACAGAGATGGACCTCAGGAGGTCAATAGCCTCCTCAGTGAGGGCAGCTGGGTGGACTGGGGGAAAAGGAGATGCCCACCCTCCTGGGTAAGCAGGCACAGGGAACTGGGTGGGGAGCTACACGGAGGGCAGTGCTGGTAAGGGGGGTGGCGGACAAGGATGGACCAGGCATAGGGCCCGAAGGATCCCTGTCACCACCATGGAGTCACCATCGGAGGAAGAATCTGATGATGCTGTAGATGTTCCTGTCTCCCTCGTGGTGCTCCACACGCCCTCCGTCCCACTGGTCCCCTCGGCTCCGCTGGTATCAGCCACCTGGGTCCCATGGGATGCAGCTTCCCAACTTGCTGGTGCCCCTTCTCCTTTGCCAGATAATGCTGTTGCACACAAAGTCAGAGGAGCAGTGGGAGGGAGGGTCGGACAGTCAGAGACAGGGTGGGACGAACAGAAACAGAGAGCAAGTGGTCAATGCCAGCACAACAGCTGCATACTAGACACTAAAACGTACTCCAATGCCAAGCCATTACATGCCATGCCTTCACTCACACATTCCACTGCAATGACAGCCCATGTTTGCCACCTGTCATGCTCATGAGTTACACACATGCTGACACACATTCAATCCTCTACAGGATGAAAGCCACACCCTCAACACATTTCTGACCCGCCCCATTGGCTCATGGCTCTATACGATCACTTGATCCTAAATTTGTACTCTGTGGGTGTTTGGAGGCATACTGACACAGTCAGATAACCCAAGCACATATAGCTGTATGATGTGAAACCTCGGACTTCGCAGGCTACACATACACCACATGCCAGTAGATAGCCGATAGGGATATGGCCACAGCAACTGATAGGATAGTTGGGAGTACAATGTGTGTGGACTCCAGCAGCAGGAATCCTGTCCACATCTAAGACCCTGCTCATGTACTACACAGTTGCCCTGTCATCTATGCTACTTAGCAGTGGAAGTAACCCCAACTCACATCCTGCATGGCATTTTAACACATGTATTTAGCACATCTGGCATCAATGTGTCCCAAGCCTAGTCATACAGTAGCTACCTAGCACACATTCCACAGCATTCACACACTGCACAAGCTGCACCTATCACTCACCTCATAACCCAAGTACGAATGTTAACTCACCCCCTTGTGGCTGCTGTGCTGCCCTCAAGCACCCATCCCCCTCAGCGTACACCACCGCCATAATGCGGGACATAAGGGGATTCAGGGTCCGACGGGCACCCCTCCTTCATTGGGGGTACGTCCCCAGCTGGGCCTCACCGGTCTTCCTCGCCCAGCACCGCAGGTCCTCCCACTGCTTCCTGCAGTAGGTGCTCCGCCGGGCATTGACCCCCAGGGTCCGCACTTGCTTGGTGATGGCATGCCAGATCCACTGCTTTTGATGGGTGCTCACCTGCATGGATAACACAGAGAAAAGGAGACAGTCACATAGCGTGGCATCTTAGGGAAAGCATTGGACACAACACATCCCAAGAACCGATGCACATTTCAAGCTTCCAGTTGTCCCCACAGCCCACAGCCAGGTCCTTCCACAAGTCAATCATCCTCGTCCCAAGGCCCTCATCCACATTCGTACCACTCACAGAGAGCACAATCATAGTGCACTCACCTGCTGCCCCATATAACTGTGCATTCAGGAGTCGGACACCCTCCACAAGCTTCTCAGGTTTCTCCTGTGTGATGGCTGGGGCCCTCCCCTGCAGCACGTGGCATCTTAGCTATCAGTGGCAGAACACAGCAGCACACGTAGCGGAGGTCTTCTCAGCATGAGTGACAGGAGTCAAGTGACATGAAATGGCAGTCACAGCCCCTGAGAACATCACTTTCACCACCGGCGGTGATCGTCATTGGCTCATGTCTCCCATAGGCAACCATGTTAACCAATGAGGAGTTGCACGGCAGTTGTGACCGACTACTACCATGACGTCTTATGCCAGCGGAATTTGCTCACTTCTATCTGTCCTGTGATGCAGGACAGGCAGCTGCCATTTAACTACTTCAATGTGTACAGAGGGGATTTACGAGGTGTGTTGTGTATGTTTAATGGTGGCCTGTGCACAGCTCCACTGCGTCCATACAGTCCTTCATGCATAAATGATTGCCACTCCATCCTATTCCCAGGTATGGTGGAAGAATGATGGTGAGGAATGTTCCTGTCTACAGGCCCCTGGTTGATCTTGCCACCCTTGAAGAGAGGCACGTCATCCAGTGCTATCAGCTCAACTGTCAGACCATCATGGATCTTGTGAGGCTGTTGGAGCCGGACCTGTGGCCTGGAATTCGTCATCCCAATGCCATCACACCCAAAATACAGGTGTTGGCAGTCCTCCACTTCCTTGCCTCAGGGTCCTTCCAAAGTACAGTGGACAATGTCCTATGTGCTCTACTGAAACATATTGGCAGCCATATCAGGTTCCCCCATATGCGTAGTAAGGTGTTGTCCCTCCATCCATAGTAAGGATGTTGCTGCCTTGCCAGTGACAGTTGCTGCCACACTTTATGGGACCTAGATAGTTTGTGGCTGTCCTCATGTTCTATTGCCTTGTTCTCTAGCCTTTTAGCCCATCTCACAGTATTATTCTTTACCCATAGGAAAATCATTTCCACTGGCATAACAATTTTAGGGTACCCCAAAGGACTAAAATATGGGCCATAGAGGCATTATTATCCTGTAGATAATTAGTATTTTATTTAGGGCTTAGGGTGGAGGGAGGGGTAGTTTATTTCAAGGGGTGGGGGAAGGTTTAAGGAAAGGTGGGAGAAGGGAGGAGAGAAGAGGAAGAAGTATCAGGACAGTATGCAGTGAGGTAAGTGTGGTTGGGCCAGGGTTGGTGGGTAATATTTAGCGGTAGGGTGGATTTAGGGCTTAGGGTGGGTGGGGGTGTTATGATACTTTATTTTTTAGGGGCGGAGGTCGGGTATGTATTTTTTTATGGCTGAGGGTGGGTGGAGGTGTCGGGGTAATTTAGTTTTAAGGCGCGAGGTGGGGGGTCGGGATGTTTTTTTTTTAGGGCTTAGGGTGGGTGGGGGTCAGGGTTGTTTAATGTTTAGGAGGAACGTTTTAGATGCTTTATGGGGCGGAGGTGGGGTGTGGTAGGTTTTTTTTTAGAGTTCAGGACAGTGGGGGTGGGGCACTTTAGTTTATAGGGGTGGGGTGGGTTAGTTGGGATAGTTTTTCTTTAGGGGGTGTGGGGGGGCCGGCGTAGTTTCAGTTTTAGGTGTGGGGTAGTTTTGGGCCTCAGGGCGGGTGAGGGTTGCATGACAGAACCACGCATGCTGTTTAATTCATTGTAAAGGCATATGTGGTAAAGGCATGCCTAGAAACGACGCAGTCGTGGTACCGACGGTGTTGTTAAGGCATGCGTTGTTCGGGCATGTGTGGTTTCATCATACAACCCTTCACATTGCTTTGCCACACAAATCAACGCAAATGCCTAGTTGCGTTGGCTTGTGAATGGCAAAAAAAGTTTAGCGTTGGTTTAGCATTACAAAAATAACCGTAAACCGACGTTAAACCTTAGAGAATCTGGGCCTAGGTGTGCAGCTAATGCCAGCAAATACTAACATTTTATATGAGCTAGGCATACTAAAGGACCAGAATAAACTCTCAGTAACTTACACTTCTAATGGCTTTCCTCCCTGCATTCCTCCCTGCATTGTTCCACTTTCCTAAAGAGCTTTCAGGTGTCCGATAGGACACATATTTATGATATCATTACTTCCCTGATGGTATAGCTGAGATTAAGGCACAGATGTGATGCCATTCCTGTACAAATACAATCTGCACAGAAAACCAGTGTAGCTGGCTAGTTTTCGTATGATGTAAAAATAACATTCAGATCGGAACATATTTGCTGAAAGAAAACCACAAAATGAAATGTAAAGCACTCACTTATCCCGTTAAAGGGGGCACTGCATGATGATGAAGCAGAAGTGAGTGGTCCACCTGCTCTGAAGTGTAAGATGAGGGAGGAGGAAGCTGCATGACTTGGCCTTTGCATTCTCCTTTCTCCCCCTCCCAGTCCTCTGGTATCAGCGCAGTAGTAAAACACCAAGCTCACCGTCTTATTTAACTTCCAGGTATACAGAAACTTTAACGTAGGATTTTCAGATATGTTTTTCACATTAAATGTACCAATTTCATGCCCCTGCCGCACACAGGGGGTGCCAACGAGGGCAACACTGCAACAATTCATGGACCCACACCATTAATATGTACTCCATTCTCCGAATGTTTTCTAATTGGTAGCAAAGCCTACGGTATCCTGTGAAGTGCTATATTTAGTTGCTACTCGGTTATCAAGATGCAATATTGCTTCTCGCTGAGTCAAGTTGCATTTCAGCAGCCGGTGTACTAGTGTCAGGCAGTAGCTGCTGTAAAGCAGTTCATAGTCAACAGCATGAATGGAACAATTCACTCTGTTGTACATAGACACCGAGGTTAAAACCAAACACGTGAACAAGTGCTGCTGGAAGCACTTGGGAACAGCTGGGCCAAATGAATAACTCAATTGGATGCCATGAGGAACAAATTAAACAACTGACTGGAGACTAGGCTGCTCCTGTGACAGACACTTTAATCAGGAAGTCAAAAGCTGATTGACAAGATGAAAAGCTGGATGACATGAAAAATGGAAACAGAAGGAACAACACAAGAATAGGGCACCCTGGGTCAGCATGCTGACAAAAATAATCAAGTACGACAGGCCATAATCCAATCTTCGACGAATGTTTGGCGTGATGCTGGCTCCTATGAGTATCTGTCGCAAAGAAGAAAGCGAGTTGGCTTTTATAAGAAAGCCATTGTAGCTTCCAGAAATGACAATTGTATAGATATTTTACGACTCATTTTTTTTACATTTAAGATAAATAACCCCATATTATATTAAAATACGTACACATTTTGTGAGATAATAACTTATTTCTCTGTCACAAATGTGTATGAAATTGCTACCGATATTTTTTAGGGTTAAAAAAATAATTCTGACCTTTACATATAAGTCGTTTCTTTCCTTATTTGTTGTATGTACACACACTTAGTTATGTATACCAGGACTCGAAATGCATCACCACTGCCTACAGGAGTATTTTGTGACAAAGACCTTTTGTGGAAGCTAACAAAAATGATCAACATGGCGCTAATCAGCTTTTCTTAAAAAATAGCACCACCACCCCTTGCATACCCCAAACGAAGCTCGTACGAACTAATTACATACAGACATTGATCATTCCTTTACCTGTCTCAGACTGGAACTTGAACTAAACCTGATGTGGCCTGAATTATTTTTTTTCAGTGAATTTCTATGTTTTTTTGGACGTAAAGTAATCCAACCTCAACGGCTGTGAGTGGTGAGGGGCTGGCCTGCATGCAGCCAACCCCACGCTGGGCACAGTCTTCAGCCACATGTGGTGGGGAGTTGGCCATGCTGCCTGGCCAAACCCCCAAAGGCACTCAACCTGGGTATTGGGGCACGCAGTCCCCCTCCCCGGGCTGATTGCAGCCACAGGGACCTCTATCTCTCATGGCCTGCCACCTTTTTTTGGGGTGGTGGGTATTTGTTCCATCCCCGGGCCATATTTTGCCCAGGGGACCCCATCCCCTCAGGCCCATCCCTTAAAGTATGAAAGAGGGGCAAGCATCCTCCTCCCAGGCCAATATTCGCCTGGGGACCTCATTTCCCTCGGCCAACCCAGAAACTAAATCTCATAGGGCATGCACCCCTCTTCTGGGACAGTTTTGGCCTGAGGGACCCCAGGGTCTGTCTTTATTTTTAGGTGGGGGCTTGTAGCCCCCCTCCCTGGGCCAATATCGGACGCCATTCCTTGGGTCCTGGCCAGACACTAAAGGTGAATGGGGCATGCAGCCCCCCTGCCTGGGGGACTATGTCACCAGTCTAAGGGAGGGCAGTGTATTTCCACGCTGCCCCCTTATTTATTGTTTAATGTTTTTTTCTTGGGACTCGGCTGAGTCTGAGTTCCAAGATGGCTGCCAGCACTTCCTGACTGAAGTGCTGGCAGCCAATCAAATCTCAGCATGAGCAAATTTGGTGTAATTGTATTCAGTGGAAAAAAAAGAGATCTTTCTGGACTAAGATCCAGCTTTCTGCTAAATTTGGTGTCATTTCGTTTAGCGGTTCGGGCTGTAATCATGCCTAAAATCCTTATGGGAAAATGCAAGGAAAAATGAATTTTGGGACCCCACCTATTTCTCGGTCCCTGCTTGACAGATCACTCCAAAACATTCCAGACAGCAGCTGATGTGATCAGGACACTAGCACTAATTTTATGGATCAACTCTGTTTATTAATTTTCAATTATATAACATCGCATATGCACTACATCACAGTATTGCCCAAAAGGCTTGTTATTAGCTTACTTCATGCGAAACAATAGAAAAAAAAGGTTAAATATATAATACAACTATGTTTCCCCACTGCTGGCTAACAATACAGTAATCAAACAATCTCAGGCTCTTATACCATATAAATCTAGTCCTATATATACATCCCCTTGCAGGTGCAATCCCCTGCACTCAATTCAAATTCAGAACCCTCAAATAAGTTGGACACGTCAGCTCTGAAAACTCCCCGGATAGGATACGTAAGAATGGTTGCCAAAGTTCTTAAAAGTCCCCGCTCCGCTGCTGAGAAGTCAGGGTGAGCTTTTCCATAGCGAGCATAAACCAGAGATTGTGCGACTGTTGTCGGAATCTGCTCTGTCCCCCACAGAGATAGCAACAGTTGTACTGCAGCATTCAAGGCTAAAGCCATCTGCCGTCCCTTCAATGATCTCAGGGGAAAAGTGAGAGGATTGGGAAGGCCCAACAAGATATAGGCAGGAAATCTAGGGATCTGAGTGTCAAAAGCCATGTCCACAGTGTCTATTATTTCCTTCCAGTACCGGTGTAATTTGGGACAATGCCATAGTAAATACACAAAGGAGCCCCCTCCCCCACACCCCCTCCAGCAAAGACTAGATTTGTCATGATCCCAAGCATGGTTCCTATTTAGGGTGTAATACCAGGAGGAAGCTACTTTATAGGCTGTCTCTGTACCTGCTGAGTTATAAGCTGTGTGATGCGCCCTATAAAAAACACTCTCCCACTCATATTCCAATAGCTCCCTCTCTAGTTCCTTCTCCCATCTCAATTGAACCTTAGTCTTGGTTGAACGGACCTCCCCTGTAAGAGGACATAGAGCTCAGAAACCACTCACTTATCGCCCTTTTTCATTAGAATCCATTTTTTCAAACAGTGTTAACGGCCTATCTATTCATATCCTATTAGCTGGAAGTAGGGCCCAGTGTCTTATTTGATAGTACATCATCCTGTCTGCCTCGGTTAGGCCATATAGCTCCCTCAGCTGGTCAAAGGGGATGACCCCCTGCTCATCGAATAAATATCCCGCTCTTTTGCAGCCCCCCTCATACCACCGAAGCAATGCTTCAGACTGTAGACCCGGGTCAAAATCGGGGTTCGCGCCCAGGGGAGTCACTGGGGACGGGAAGGTCGTCAAACCCACCCTGCCGGCCACCCGATCCCACACTCTCATCGAAACCTCCGTGACCGGGGATATATACAATCCCTACGCCCTGTGACGGTGCCTAAGCCAGGGTTCCTTCCATATGTGAGAGCCAGCCACTGTCTGGTCCATGAAACACCAATGCTTCTCAGAAGACGGTCGGCTCCATTCCAAGAGGAAACGCAGCTGTGTCGCTTGGAAGTATCGAAGGAGGCAGGGGACTAACAGACCCCCTCCCTCTTGGGGCGATACAGGACCTGCCACGATAACCGCGCCACCCTCCCTTCCCATATAAATCTTAGAACCACCGTTTGGAGGGTCGCTATTGTCCACGGCGGGGGCTCCAGCGGGAGCGCCTGAAACAGATAAAGTATACGTGGTAGGATGGTCATCTTCACTGCTGCAACCCTGCCCAGCCAGGACAATTTAAGTTTCCCCCATGTCTCTAAGTCGCGCTGCATCTCCCGGATTAGTTTCGCGTAGTTCAACGTCGCTGTGCGGGCGACTGTGGAGCCCAGCTCGATCCCCAAGTATGGGAGGCCAGAGGAGGACCATGTAAAGTGAAATCGGGCCTGCAGGTCCCTTTCATGCTCTGCACTGATAAACTTGCCCATAGCCTGCGATTTAAGCATGTTCATTCGAAACCCCAAGACCCGTCCAAATTCCTCTAAAACACCCATTAGCGCCGGTAGTGAGGACATAAGGCTCCGCCAGAGTAAGGATGACGTCGTCTGCATATAGCGATATGAGATGTTCATCCCCCCCAAACTTCACGCCCCTGATCTGAGGGTTGTCCCGGAGCCTCTGCGCCATAGGTTCCATGTAGAGCGCGAACAGGAGGGGCGAAAGCGGGCACCCCTGCCTGGTCCCTCTTTGGACAGCGAATGGCAAAGAAAGTGTCCCATTAACTCGAACCGCCGCCCGAGGCGCTTGATAAATGCAGCGAATCCATGCCATGAAGCCCGAGCCCAGTCCGAAGCGTTCAAGCACCTTGAACAGGTATGGCCAGTAAACCCTATCGAACGCCTTTTCAGCGTCGATAGATAGGAAGAGCGCCGCCCTACGAGAGCGTTCGGTTTTATCCAAAAGGTGAAGCAGGCGCTTGGTATTATCGCTACACTGTCTATGCGGTATAAATCCCGCTTGGTCGGGATCCACAAGCCCCGGCATGTAATAGTTGAGGCGGTGTGGCAAAATGCCAGGGAATAATTTGGCGTCAATATTCAGGAGGGAGATCGGCCTGTACGAGGCGCATTCCTTGGGATCCTTCCCCGGTTTTGGGATAACCACGATGGTAGCGTCTAACATACTAGGCGTAAGAGCGCCCGTTTGACGAAAAGAGTTAAAAAGTCGCACCAGAACGGGAACAAGTTCCACACAGAAGGATTTATAAAAAAGTGCAGAGAAACCATCGGGCCAGGTGACTTCCCGGTCCGCAGCCGGGCGATCGCTGATATAACCTCCTCTGCCCTTATGGGTTGATCTAACGCGGTTGCCTCTCTCAAAGACAAAGGGGTGATTGCTATGTCCTCTAAGAAGGATTCTGGAGTTAAGGTACCGGGCTCCTCAGCCCTGTATAGATTTTGATAGAATTCCGCAAAAGCCTTCGCTATTTGATCACTCATGTGCGCTTCTGTTCCAGAAGGGGAGTGCACCATTTTTATCATTGATGCTGCACGCTGCGCTCTCAACCTATGTGCCAGTAACTTCACGCACTTGTTACTTCCTACATAGTACTTTTGTTTGAGGTGGACTACCGCGTACTCTGCCCTGTCCCAGTCCAACCTCCTCAGCTGCTTTCGCACCTTCTCGAGCTCTCGCCTTATTCTAGGAGCACCAGTGTGTTTATGTGAGCGCTCTAACACCCTCACTCGCTGCTCTAGGTCCCCCCTGAGTCGACTCCTTGCCTTATTGTCCCTAGAAGAAAGCGACATCACCTCGCCCCTCAAGACAGTCTTCAGTGCCTCCCACAGTGTTGCAATGCTTATTGTCCCATCATCGTTAAAGCTAAGGTAATCTGTTATAGCCCTTCGGATCGCCTCTGCCGTTGCAACGTTCTGAAGCATCGAATCCCTAAATCGCCATCCTGATGCACTGACCCTCTCCATATCCATGTGGATCTCAACTGTAACTTGGGCGTGATCTGACAGGGCCCGTGGCTCAATCGCTGAGTCTCTAACCCTGGGGAGAAGCTCCTGGGATGCCAGAAAAAGGTCCAACCTAGCGTATGTTTTGGTTGCTGATGAGTAAAAGGATTAGTCCCTCAACGAGGGGTGCGCACTCCTCCACACATCCACCAGACCACACTCACTCAACCACTGCCGCCATGCATCCGACAAAGACCCTGTCTGCCCATACCGATGACCTGAACGATCCAGATACCCGTCCACCACCAAATTAAAATCGCCCCCCAGCAATACAACACCATCAGGGGATTGGAGCAGCGGAGTCAAAGACTGTCTCAGGAAGGTTTCTTGTTGGGAGTTAGGTGGGTATAGGGAAGCGATCGTGAAGGAAAAAAAAAACAGTCTAAGCCTCATGGCCAAAAGCCTCCCTGGAACCTTGTGCAATTTTGATATCACTTCCCCCGGGAATGAGCGTGATAGAAGTATCGCCACCCCTGCATGCTTTGATGGTAGCGAGGACCAGAACTGCCTGGGGAACAACTTAGAGCGCATACAGTAGGTATCTTTAAAGACGAGGTGCGTCTCCTGCACGAGACATATATGACTCCCCAATCTCTCTAAAGCTGATAGGATGGCTAGCCTCTTAGTAGGGTTATTGAGCCCCCTAACATTTAAACTTATACATTTAATGGTCATAGCCTATACTGAGGGGAGCAAGCAGAAGAGGCAGGGGCACAACAGAAGACTACCCTCTACATTAATATCTAGACCACCTAGAGCACTCAGGCCTGAAGGTATCTCCACAGAGAGCCAGCATCGCAGGGAAACCCAACAACAGACAACTGATAAGCACAAAAGGTGCATAGAACACAAAAGTCCTCGTTCGTCCATCCTCGCGAGGTGCAGTCTCCACGGGCCTGTATATCCAATCAGGTCAGGTAACCAGGTCCGTTGCCCCCGCCACCTCGACCCTCTTCGACGATCAGCATTTTGTTAGCAATACGGCCAGTAGCAATCCCGGGTGCCCCAGGGTGCCCACATTAGGCTGAAGTTCCAGCGGCCACACTGTTCAAAGCGGCTTCTCTCTCCGATCTCAGCTCCGAGGCCGTTGGGCGCTTCAGCTTCCTTTTCTTCTCTTTTCTCCGCCAACGAGGAGGGCCCCCCGCCGGCAGAACCGTCCCCTCACTCGCCTCCCGGCCTATATCCTCCAGACCCAGGACGCGGCTAGCTTCCAAGACGGATTTCACCTGCCGGAGCTGCTGCTCCCAGCGGAAGACCAAGCGGAACAGATGGCCCCAGGAATAGGACACATTGTGCGCTCTCAAGTGATCCGTGATCGGTCTGAACTCTCTCCACCTCTGCAAAGTCTGCACAGATAGGTCATGGAATAGCTGGAGTTCATGTCCTCGAAAGAGTACGCTCAGGAGGCTGCAGGCCTGCTGTAGAATCTTTTCTTTAAGGACAAATTTGTGGAGACAGGCTAAAATATCTGGGGGGCGGTCTCCAGGGCCCCCGGCGCGCCCAACTCGATATACCCGGTCCAGGACTACCTCCTGTGTCTCGTCTGTGCCAAGCAAGGAGCGAAACAGGTCCACCACGTAGCCCCCAATGTCCTCTTTTTCAGCACCAACCGGGGCCCCTCTAATACGAATATTTTGTTGCCTCGAACGATTTTCCAAGTCTTCAACCGCCATCTGGAGGAGGTCCTGCTGCTCTTGGAGGCGGACTACCTCCTGTTGCAGGACCGCCACCTCTTCACCGCAAGGGATCTCGCTGTCCTCTAGCTGTGATACACGTTCACCCAAGGAGGTAACCTCTCCTCGTAGCTCCTTCACCTCTTGTGAGATGTCCCTACGCAGCTCTTGGATATCTCCCCGGAGCGACTCAAACAGGGAGGTCAGAAAGCCCTTCGTAACGGGAGAACTCTCCTCTGGATCTGCCTCCACCCGACTCTCCAAGGTCCTCGTCTCAGGTAGGTCCTCCGCCACAGTCCCAGTTGTCAGGCGCGCCCCTGCCAGCATGTCCCTCACTGAGCGCTCGCGCTTAGATTTTGATGGCACCATGGCGCGCCGGCCTTGTCACGCCTCGCTGGTTCAATCCTGCAGGGCCTCCAGGGTTTCCATCTGGGACTGATCAGTATGTGCCGCCCTGTTCGGGACCGCGCCCAGGCCCAATCCCCAACAGCCACCACTTGCAGCAATCCACTCCTGGCGCCTTCCACGCAATTGAAGGACCACGCTTATCAAAAGTTCAAATGTTGGTGTAAAACAGCCTGGGGGCCGGGCATCTGGGCCCCTACCTTCCATTGGGGCCCCGCACTTCACAAGGCCCCACTCCAAGGCGCAAGGGTGAGGAGGACCCATCTGCCGCTCCCGGTCCGATAGAACATGAGGGAGCGCCCCTCTCCCTCAGTGCGCACGATTCTCCAGGCGCCGGGTCCCGCGGCGCAATCCAGCTGCTATGGGGCCCAGGGTGAGCCCCTAGGCCCTCAATCCCTAGGCGCCATGCGCAGAAGGGCCGCCGGGGAGAGGCCCGTCCTGTGGCCCAGGCCGCCTCTTGCGCCGCTCCGTGGTCCCACCCCGAATCCGGGGCCGAGTCCAGCTCTCCCCGCAGGAGCGGCACAGCCCGGACCCGGCCGCAGCCGAGTGGCACAAAACACCCGGGGGAGCCTCACAATGCGGGGGGGCCTCCAGGCTTCCCCCCAGCGGGCCACAAGGCACTTTTCTATATCAAGGCGGCGGAGCGCCAGCGGGCACGTCCTAGCGCTCCGCCATCTTGGACACGCCCCCACTAGCACTCATTTTAAAATTCTCGTGAAGATTCATCAATTGGAACCAAAGTTATTAGCAAAACCAAAAATGCTTTTCCTATGGAAACTAGGCCCTAACTGTAACTACCTGCTGGCTATACATATATATATACTGAACTCAGTGTGTGGGGTTACCTCTGTTGTGTCTTACATAGTTATGGAATTACTTGTTTTAATAATCATAACCAAGCCAAAAACCACATTTTCAACTTGTTGACTTATTTGTCTGCACTACTGTGAGAAATGCCTCATGCTTCTATGCCTATGGCTTCTTGAAGATAGGGTGGCACTAAAACAAGCTGTTTTAATTCACACAACGTCATTCATCACAATCGCAATGCAGTTTTCATACCTCCAAGTCTGTGGTCCTCCTGCCAGTTTTAACTGTGAGAACCTTTGGTATATTCACAGTGGAGGCTACTCCATCTTCACGACAAATAAACCCCTCCGACGGCCCAACAGATTAAGGGCTATCTGAGGTTGACCTCTGATTCTGCCCACCTAATTTAAATAGCAGGAATTAGAGGACAGTTTTCACTGTCCATCTATTCATTGAAAACCCTCTTGGTAAGAGAGAGTGAAAATTACAAAGCGCTCTCCCGTGGAGCATTGTCTTTTTAATTTTCAGAAAGAAAATCCTACTGTGCGATTTTCTCTTTGAAAATAAATAAGAAAACAGGTTGCCATACGTCTCTGCCATGCTTGACGGAGTGCTGTGTGAAACTGCAAAAAGCAATGCCAGGAACCGCCATGACAGCAGTTCTTGGCAATGCTTCATGGAATGACTACAGGCTTGGCAGTTATTTCATAATTTGGGAGACGTAGGTTCAGGCAAGGTGATGGAGTAAACCATTCCATCACCCTGACTGCCAAACCTCCATCTTCCAAATTATAAATTGGTCCCTTTGTTTCAACCTTAATGCCAACAAGGCATTATGAGTAAAACTATTTAGCTGTGCTGTAACCACCCTGCCCCTGATGAGATAAGATAAGTACAAACCATATCTACAGCTACATGTCAATGCTCACATGAAAATGTGCAAGTCTTATAAGTTCTGTGATGAACAAATTAAAAATGTCATCCAGCACCACCCAGTGCTCTTATTTCCGTAAAAGCTGTATAATCATTAGCAATAAGAGGCAGAGAACACTTATTATCCTGACAAGGCACCCTCCCAAGATTTATTATTTTAACTTCTGAAGTTATCATGATTTGTGCCTTGTATCTTCATTTCAAGTACAATTAGTGCATAATGTGGGTTTTAGACATAGGCCCTCATTCTGACCTTGGCGGTCGGCGGAGAGGTGGCGGTCGGACCGCGAACAGACCGGTGGTCCAAAAAATGGCATTCTGACCGCGGTGGTCACCGCCGCGATCGACCGCCACTTTCCCACTCCGACCGCCACGGCGGTCATGACCGACGGGCTGGAGTTTGCACACTCCGGCCCGGCGGTCGACCCAAGACCGCCAACCGTATCATGACCCTGCTTACCGCCGCGGTTTTTGGCGGTCGGGAACCGCCATGCGAACCATGGCGGTAGGCACTATCGGGGCCAGGGAATTCCTTCCCTGGCACTGATAGGGGTCTCCCCCACCCCCCACTACCCCCCACGAGTCCTCCCCCCACACCCTCCACCCCCCCAGAGGTGGTACGAACCCCCTGCCCCCCCCACCCCGACATGCACATACACGCACCCCGACATGCACGCACCCCCAACATGCACATATGCACACCCCCTACACACACACATACACAACGGGGGCACATACCCGCACACATACATGCCAACATGCGCACCCGCCGAACTACACACATTGCCCATAGGCACAGCAGCACCCCCCGCCCGCATGCACGCACTCACACACCCCCTCTACACACCCCCATGCACGCACACATCACACAACACCCCCCCACCCCCTCCCCTCACAGACGATCAACTTACCTTGTGCGTTGGTCCTCCGGGAGGTGACGGGAGCCATAGGGACGTGACCGCCAACAGAAGACCGCCAACAGAAGACCGCCACACAGAAATGTGGGTCGTAATTCTGGGGGCGGTGTTCTGCTGGCGTGGCGGTGGAGGTTGACCAGTCTCCACTTTTCCGCCGACCGCCAGTGTGGCTGCTGGCGGTTTTCCGGCAGAACGCTCCCAGCGGTCGGAATACGCGCAGCGGCATACCGCCGCGGTCGGCGGTCTTTACCGGGCGGTAACTCGGCGGTCTTGCGAAAAGACCGCCAAGGTCAGAATGAGGGCCATAGTCAGTTTGAGCTGCACTGAAGTAACAACACCTCCACCCTTGTCACTTGCACAGCCCTCTGGTGTAGGTTCAGCTGGCCCCTAGCAGCCTTTCCAAGATGTCCTATTATACATATGTTATGTTAGACTATTGGAGGTCAGAAGAAGATGTAAGATGCAGTGGAACTGAATGGTAGACCAAATGAAGTACAGAAGACTTAAGGAAACTCTGGAATATAATATAAACAGAGCAGACAAAAATAAACATGCAGAACAAAGGGAAGCCTGATGTGAACCAGAATGCTTAAGAGGAAACTCACCAATAAGGGTTTTGTAGTGTTTAGCTTCCTTAAATAATGCTGCTGTCTTGTTTGACCAGGAAGATGGCACCCCTTTGTACAATCTTGCATTTAGATAGCCTACTGTCACCTTTATCTTTGGATGGGAAAGGCACTTTCCTGTAATGTTCCAGAAGCTAGACACATGCATTCTGATCTCCTCAACCTCAACCTCTGGTCCATGGCAATAATATCTGGGCTTGCACTATGGCAACCACTGTGAACCATCAATGCATCTTTGTTTTAATGTCCATAGTCTTCATCAAACTTTGAGACACTGTTGCTCTGTGCTCCCTGAGGTGGGTCCTGAAAGTTGTATTCTGGTAGGAGGAGCTTTCGTCAAAGTTACGTTCACAAAGAGATCATTTCCATCCTCACTTTGGCAGCAGGGGGAAGGTACTGCCAGTGCCTCATATCTAGATGGGGCATTAGTAATGGAATTATGGAGTTAGCTATCTGGCAAAATGGTCATATGTTGGTTTGTGACATGAATGCCCCTGATGGGTCTAATACAGTGAGAAGAAAAGAGGTGTGTCAGTGTTCACAAGCGTCTACCACAAAGATAAAAGTCAAATGAGACAAGTTGAATGGCTTTGAAGAGTTTGTGTGAGAAAAGGGAAATGGTAGAACATGGGAGGGGGATGCTCTTTCCTAGTTTATTTGACTTGGCATCCATTTGGAGAAACAGAAATATGATCCTGGGTGATATGGATACAGACATATAAATTCTAGTGACATGTCCAAAGGGCACCTGGACTAGGCCTGGATGTATGAAGTTCTATTCCCACTTGAATAGATTGTTGTAGCAGCTGTGAATACTTTCCAGCTTACGGCTCACAGGTAGTGTTTGTGGGAATAAAGAAGTGAACTGGGTCAGGGTGCTTAGTTTGCCGAGAATAAGGAAATTACTGTAGAGTTTTCTTTGAGTTCACAAGGAAAGGTGTGGGATTAGTGAAATAAATTTGACATTACAGTTATAGCTTGGGATGGTGGCTACCTTGGCCATGGCATCAGCCTAAGATCTCTGAAGTGAACATTCCAAGTGTCTGAAGATATGTCTTAAGGGTTGAGTTCTATGAGGGCTTTTGATCAGAATACACAATCTGTGTTGTTTATAGGCCTCTCAGAACATTAATTAGGGATCTGCATGAATGTGTTCTGCATTATATCCGACACAGATTATAGGTTTAGTGAATATTGGAGATCAGTCCATCTCATTACCTCAAGAGGAAAAACTTGAAACCTTAGAAGACCAGTTTAATTTTCAATGTGGTGATAATTGCTAGAAACCATGAGTAAGTGGACATTGACTGATACCTGCAATATGTATAATTTGTGGGCTAATGTAATAAAAACGATGTCACATGATGCTGTGGCAATGCAGTTGTGCATTCTGAAGGGTTATTTAATTTAGCAAGGAGGGCAGAGAAAACATTAACTGAAGGCTAATAATCAAACCTATTTTTAGGCTATCTGAAGCAGAACTCCTAGATGAATGACATCTTGGAAATGTTTGGTGTTATGCAACAGAGGCTATGGATTAATACAACATCTTGAGAATGCATATTGAAGTATTGTTATAGTATGGGTGGCATCACAACCTAAAATAACAGAGAGCGAGAGAGACACTAATTGAGGGAACATTGACTGCCACAGGAACATAGGGCAGCAGGTCAATGGTAGCACAAGCCGGTATATTTTGTAATGTTTGCTCAAGCCATCAATGCACCATGCATTTCGTCTCAAGCTCGATTTCTGGTAGTACATTGCTGGTGGTCAAAACAGAGCAGAACAGACTTTTTTGGGAGCAGCAATCAGCATTTAGCTATGAAGTTATGTTAGGTTTGTGTTACAGCATGGATGTACTGTGGATCTTAGGATCAGTAGAATGTTTTACATCTTGCCAATCAGCATATGTATGGAGCCATAATGTATATGTTAGGTCTGGTTGAAAATGGATTACAGAAACAAGAAGGTGATAAACAAGGATGAGGACATATAGAGGGCCATTCTGACCCTGGCGGGCGGCGGATGCCGCCCGCCTGGCGGGAACCGCCAAATGGCCGCTCTGCGGTCAGAAGACCGCGGAGGCCATTCTGACTTTCCCGCTGGGCCGGCAGGCGCCCGCCAAGGGAGCGCCCGCCGGCCCAGCGGGAAAGGCCCTGCAACACAGAGGCCGGCTCCGAATGGAGCCAGCGGTGTTGCAGGGGTGCGACGGGTGCAGTTGCTCCCGTCGCGATTTTCACAGTCTGCAATGCAGACACGGAAAATCTCCCTGGGGCCCTGTTAGGGGGCCCCTGCACTGCCCATGCCAATGGCATGGGCAGTGCAGGGGCCCCCAGGGGCCCCACGGCACCCGTTCCCGCCATCCTGTCAAGCAGCGCCGCCATGGAGGTTCTGCCCAAGCAGGGGAAATCCGGCGGGAAACCGCCGGATTCCCTTTTCTGACCGCGGCTTTAACGCCGCGGTCAGAATGGGCAATGAAGCACCGCCAGCCTGTTGGCGGTGCTTCCGTTGCCCCCGGCCCTGGAGGTCTTGTACCGCCAGGGTCGGAATGAGGCCCATAATGTGGTTAATATTAGGCAACACAATGACCATTGCTACTTGATATCATGCAAACTCTATGACATATATTTACACCATGTTAAACATTTGCAATCCATTGACATTGGTCAAATGCTAAAATCATATATTGCTAATTCAAGTATAATACCTTTCGATTCCAGACAAGATAACTAGGTTCTAAAGCTATTAACCTATGCTCTACTCCTCATCTTCACCCCTGCACATTGCGCCCAATGGCATTACATAAGCATTTATTATCAACAACATTCTAGGAAGCCGTAGCATCCATCAGGTTAAAAATAGAGGATGTCCTCTAGAAAGAATTACTGTTCACCACCAGGAAAATATGCAAAGGCACAATGAACTACCAAGGTACATTGACCTAGTTGTATCAATGTTGTTTCAAGGCTAAATCTCTTGGCCTAGGTAAGATCAGAAGTGGAACTTACAGGATTAGAGCATATGCTGAGCCTGCAAGACTTGAGCACATCTGGCGTTCGCAGAGCAAAACCAAACCAAGTGCTTGCAGGCCTAAAACTGGAGCTTGTAGAGCTAGATGAGGATAGGAACATGAGCAAAGACCCCGATAACAGGATTGAGCCAGAAGACTAACCCTGATGATTTGGCTTCATTTGACAATGAAAATTGAAAAATAAATGATTCATGTCTAACTAAGTAAAATATGTATGTTTTTATTTATTTTAAACTGGGGTCTACCCTCCCCTTTAAAATTATTCTAGGTTTTTATTTTATTTACTTATTTTTATTGCCAGTTTGTTTTTGTTATCCAATTTGGCACTCTCCTTGACATATATAATTGTTTTCAGTGTCAGGAAGCAAATCCTGCTCCTTCTTTTCCTATAGAGATTTATGACAGCTGCATGTCAGCAGTAGGGAGGGTTTGCCACTCAGATGTAAATGCTATATCCATTGTAGCTCATGTTTCTTTAGTACGTTTATTTCTAATGGCTTTGAAATGTGTGGGTTGTCCCCAAAATGAGAATCAAAGGTGCCCCTACCTTACTGGGCATACTTGTAACAAAGAGCATAGTTGGACAGACATGAGTGCTACAATTAAGGTTTGAGACCACAGACATGTCTCCCTCGTAAAGGCGGCATCAGCTCCTGGGGCTGTTTGTGTCACGGAACACAACACTGAATGAGATCTGCTATATAGTGTAGCCCTAAAGAATATTCAAAGTGTTAAGTAAACTGCAGCTATCATCCACAGTCAGACTAGGAGGAAATTTCAAAAGAAAGGAAAATATCACCTTCAGCAGAGGGTTGTCACTAATGTGACCGTGGACAGATACCTGCTACTTTAGGGGAGGATTTTGAATTTGGTCTGAGAAAAACCGAAGCAGAAGGATCTTCAGGACCCCAAGCATTGTGAGACCCAGCTCATCTTGTACCTGTTCTGGATTCTTCTGAAACTTACCTGAGACAGTGTCGGCTGATGTCAAACATGAAGTGCAATCCCTTTTAACTTTTTAAACCATCTACTGACTCACTAACTTTTCAACTACTGACCCATCTCCTTCATACCATAACCGCCAAAGGCCCTAGAAAAACTAACCAACCAACACATCACTGACCACTTCAGCAACCACCAGCTCCTCAACACCAGGCAGTTTGGATTTAGGCCTAATCACGTTACGGAAACAGTGCTCATTGCTCCCATAGATAGCATCTGCATGATCCTTGACAGAGGAGAAATTGCAGCCCTCATTCTCCTGGACCTCTCTGCAGCATTTGATATGGCCTTACACTGCATCCTCATCAGGAGCCTCCACAAGATTGACATGAAGGGACCCACTTTCTGCAGGACCTGCCCATTCTCAAAGGGTAAAATAAAAGCTGTCAGCCTAGCACTGTACTCCTCAGAAGGCTGCAAACTCATCTGCGGAGTGCCTCAAGGTTCATTTCTCAGCTCCTCCCTCTTCAATGCTTACATTGTCCCACTGGCCAATGTAATCTGTGCACACAACATCAACATCCTCTCCTATCCTGACGACATGCGACTCATACTTTCCCTCATGGACCAGACCACCTACACAAAAACAAGTTAATCCACCTGCATGACCGAAGTTGATAACTGGATGAAAGTCCTAAGTCTCAAGCTGAACACAGACAAGGCCGAAGTGGTGATCTTCGGCAAGAACACCTTTCCATGTGACTTCAACTGGTGGATGGTTGAACTTGGACGCACACCAAGAATCAGCACCCATACCAGGAACTCAATAATAATTATTGACAACAAACAGGACTTGACTGCACAAGTCAAGCAGTCACTGCACCCTGCTTCCATGCCTTGATGATACTGAAGAACATCTTTACATTGCTCCAAAGTAACACTAGAAAAACTATCACTCACACACCTTCACCACCAGCAAGGTGAGCTACGGGAACACTGTCTATGCTGGGATCACCAAGTAACCCGCTTTTAGACTCAAAATTGTCCAGAACTCTATAGCCAGAGTCATCCTCAAGCTCCAACACAGACCTGACATCACATCAGACCTCAGAGAGCTCCACTGGCTCCTGATACACCAAATCACTCGTTTGAAACTCCTCCCAAACACATGCTAGCCACTTCATAACATAGGCCCTATCTACCTGAACAGTTGCATTTCCTTCCACCAATCACCCAGACACCTCCGCTCTGCATGCCTCATACTCCCACACACCCCACACATACACCAGATCAACCATATCATCAAAACAGGTGTTCTCTTTCGTTGCTTATAAAGGGTGGCACAGACCTGAGCTCCATATCAGAGCCACCTCCTCTTGTCTTGAATTCCGCAAGAGCCTGAAGATACGGCTTTTCAGTTACCCAACCTATCATAGGCAGGTGAGACACAAACAACTATTCAGCACCAGGATGCCCTCACAGATGATAGTGTGCTTTAGAAATAGACATAACAGCATAATATTACTGGGTCAGAGCAAGGAACTGCAGATTCACACCCATGTGGACCATGCAGGATGCACACCACCCAAGATGGTTCTACCTGATAATGATAATTCTTGTAAAATGTGCAAATACCAATCGGCATCTTGGCACTAGAGCTGCAGATACATGAAAGAGGATGCAGAGGAACCATGTCAATTACTGGAATCAGCAAAAGATTTAAGAACAGGAAAACAACAATTTTGTAAGGAGTTGTCTACAACAGAGCAGGTAGACTGGCTTTGTAATAGAAGAGGTAGCTTATTCCATATTTGAGATGAGATACGAAAGAAGCTTATGTCTCCCCAGCAACTTCTTCTGAATCCCACAATATTAAGAGACCTGGAATATGCTAAGAGGAGGGATCCCCTCGGAATATACCAGATACAGTGTTTTGCAATATATGCTGGACTTTTGCCATATGCTTCCATTACTGATACAAACCTTAGACTTTTCTTCAGGAGACATGCCGCTACATTTTGTACTCTCTGCAGTTTACTTAAAGAGCGCTGCTGAATGCAGGATGTAAGGCATTACAGTAGACCAACCTTGATAAATCAAAGCAGTAACAAATGATTTTTGCAAGTCATATGATATAAAAGGAAGAACCTTTATGACGACACAGAGCAAATAATAACAAGAGGAACACAATTTGTTAACTTGTGCATTAAAAGACAAACTGGCATCAGCAGGTATACCTAGATTTCTGACTGAAGGTACTGGAGATGGAAGTGGGCCAAGTGTTTGTGGCCACCAGGAGTGATCCCCAAATGACGTGTATTTACAGAGCAACAAGACCTCTGCTTTATCTGAATTCAACATAAGGCTTTTGCAATTCATCCAGTCTACTATAGCACTTAGGCAGTTGTTGAAACGAAGTACAGTTTCATCAATGTCATCACTGATTGACACTAAACATTGTGTGTCATCGACACATGCCACTGGCGTAAAGCCAAATGAATGAATCCGTGTGGTCAAAGGCATCATGTAAATGTTGAAAAGTGTGGGGCTCAACGAAAAGGATGATAAATCACCTAAGGCAACTGAATGCTTTCTGTCTGAAAGAAAAAAACAGAAAAGTTCAAAGCCACGCATCCAATCCCAATCTCCTTCAAACGATTTCCAAGATCTCATGGTTGACTGTATCAAAGGCTGCCGATAAATTTAAAAGTATCATTGCAGTCTTTCCAACTCTGTCAAGAATATTTCTCAATTCATCAAATGCTACTACCAAAGCAGACTCTGTCCTATGGTTTACTCTAAAACCGAATTGAGCCATGTCGAAAATGTAATTCTCTTCGAGCTATTTGTAGAGCAGGCTATTCATATGTTTTTTCCAGTGACTTAGCTGGGAACGCAGGCGAGATATTGGTCAATAATGTTTTGCCTCCCCAGAGTCTGGTGTGGATTTCTTCAATAGTGGCAGGAAGGACGTGTCTTCTAATCTTTAGGGAAAATGCCAGATTCCATAATTGAATTAAGTACCAATGTCAAGGAAAGAGCAATCATTCCTGCAATTTTATCATAACATTTCGTGGACAAGGATCGAAAGGTGCTCCAGATTTAATTTGAGCTACCATCTCCATAACTTTAGCTTCTGTTAACGTTGGGAACTCCATGAGAGCATCAGCAAACTTGTGGCAGTATTTGAGTTCTGAGGATACTTCTTACCACTGTCATTTAATTGATCATAAATGTCCTCTACTTTAATTTTGAAAAAAATCAGCTAGCTTGTCACAGAAATCCTGAATAGGAGGTACCATCCAGTTTGATGAAGAGGAGGATAAAATTGAACTGTTTTAAAAAGTTCTCTTGAAGAATTCTTTGCTAAGTAAATCTTTTCTGAAAAATATTTGGTCTTATCCTTAACTATGAATTGAACTATCCTTAACTATCTGTTTTTTGTACTCATGAAGGAGTACCTTATATTTTGTTTTTTCATCTGAATAGCCTTTCCTCCAGATTCTTTCCTGTCTTCTACATTTTTCGTTTTAGTTCCCTGGGCTGCGAAGAGAACCACGGCACTGAAGGCACACTTCTACAGCTTTTAAAGGTTTTTTGGGGTGCTACCTTATTGATGGCTGTCACTAGCCAAATTGTACAGTTACCAACCATTGGGTACGCATCGTTCCACTCTGGGGTGCGTGTCCTCTCTAAAATCATGCATAATTCAACATGATTATTCTTACTCCAAGCTCTGTATTTTGTTTCCTGAGAATTATTGTGACTATAAGGGATTGGCCCCACTGATTTTATGCAGCAATTGATGACTTTATGATCTGACCAAACTATCAGTGATAGGTCAATAATTTCTTGATCTGGATAATTAGAAAAAAATTCCATCCAATGTATGTCCAGCCATAAGCGTAGAGGCATTAACCCTCTGATTCAGGCCAAACTCTAGTAATACGATGTGGCACAGAGAGTCAAGGTTATTACCATCTTGCTGGCTTTAGTGGTGGGGGCATATAAATCAAATCAAAAGGCTTTTAAAACTGCTATTCCCTATTAATTTACAACAAAAAAGCATTGCCTCACAATCCATCAGGGGAACAGAATCAATAGAGACTTCCAAATATTCATGAAAGACTTCAGCAAGACCCCCTCCACATTTATTTATTTGATCTATCCTAGCGATAGCTAATCCAGTTGGTAGTGCGCCTTTTAAATCTGGATTTGAAGCTTTATTCACCCATGTTTCTGTGAGGAAGGCTATGTCAGGACTATATGTTTCCAAATAATTGTAAAATGTATGCTTATGCTTGATAAGAGACCACTTATTTAATAAAATACAGTTTAGCCTCCCATCGCATGCATCTGAAACACAGGTAGTCACCATGGAGGGGCTTTGTTACATTTTGTTACATTTTGTTTCATTTGGGCACCTAGCCTACAGTTACTACCAAAGACATGTCCCTTAATCACCTTATTGTATTTCATTTGCTGCCCTAAGTGCACCGGGTATGCCCAGGTGTGGGTCCCGGGCTCACTGTGCCACTGGATTTAGGCTAGCCTGGCCGATGAGGGGTGACACCTCAAAACCAGGCCCAGGATGATTTTTTCTGGTCCAAGGATGACCTGGCCTGGGAGTTCGGGCTGGACTGTTCCCAGGGGAAGCAGGGTCAAAACTGATTTGCATAAGGCTGGGTCCAAACTGGGGTGGCATGGAAGGCAAAAAAATGATGGAATTGGATGCGGCCCCTAGCGACTGCCAGTGGCTGAGATTATTTTCAAGCATTCCCTCCATCACTTTGTTGTTTTTGCATTTGCCATCCCGACTAAGTGTGCTGTGTATGCCCAGACTTGGGTCTTGGGCTAACTGTGCCACGGGATTCAGGTTAGCCTGGTTGATGAGGAATGATACTCAAAAAACTGTCTCAGGATGCTTTTTTCCAATCCAGGGAGGACCTGTTCTGGTAGTTCGGGCTGGACTCGTCCCTAGGGGCAGCAGTATCAAGCCTGATTTCCATATGACTCAGTACAAATTGGTGTGGCAGTCTGGGCAAAAAAAGATGGATCGAGTTGAGGCCTGAACAATTGCCGGTAGCTGAGATTAATTCAAGCATTCCATCCATCACCTTAATGTTTTTGCATTTACTGCCCTAAATGCACCAGGTGTGCCCATACGTAGATCCTTAGCTCACTGTGCCACTGGATTTGGGCTCTCCTAGACTTAGGCACCAACAAAATAGCACCTGACTTGGTAAAGCACACATTTGTACTTTTCTTTTTTTTGTCCACAGTGAAATAATGTTCCTAGTGCAGAAACCCTTTCGTATACATCTCCATATTTGGAGGTGATCCTTTCCATCTCATACTGGAAGGGGAGCCAACCCAATCCTGTGGAGATAGTCTGGACCTGTATACATTAGTACATTAATAATTTCCAGTGTTGGAAATTGTCAGGTCTGAGTCAATTACTGCCAACAAATTAAGTGGTTTGTGGTCATTCGCAAATGTACATGGTTAATCATGCCTTCTTTCACTCACTTCTCGCCTCTTGCATGTGAATCATTACTGTACATTTGTCCACACCTGTGGTGGAGATATCTGCAGCATTAAACCTGTTTAAGCCTATGAGTATTACATTTGTACATTCCTGACAGGTGTAGATGAAGGTATTTGTATCTGTTAAACAACATACATTTACATAAATACATTGGGGCAACAGGTAGGAGATGATTAGCATTTTAAAATACCTGGAATATAAAAAGAAAGCATTTCTAAGCAAACAAAAAACATAAAAATTAAACTCATCACTAAGTGATGGGTTCATGAGATCTATGATGTATAAAACTAAGGTACATGCCAAGTGCCTTAGTTTGGCATAACCTAGAAAGCCAGATTAAAACGACCTCATAACTGGATCATGTGCTCCACTGGATTAAAAACTGCCTTCCAATAAATAGCAGGGAGATGGCTCATTAAGCGTATTATTTACCAGTCACAAATATGGGGATGAACATGCCATGAATTAATATCTCACAATAGGATCCTTGTGAGAATAGCAGAGTGAGTAGCATAAAGTGATCAATAGTAGCAGCAATTGTTTGCAGAAACAGAAATGCATAGGTGTGGTAGGAAACACTATATAAAGACAAGTTAATATTAGAAATGTTCCTTTTTCTTTTTACAAAACGTAGAAGGTAAGTCTGCCTTTTTTGGATCTAAACTCATGACCTACTGAACACTACATTTTGTCAGTGATGACTATTTTTTTGTTTTGTTGGGCAAAGACATAGGGGAACACATCAATACAAGATATTTATAAATTATGACTAGACAAAAATAAAAAAGTACTAACGTCTCTTAAAAGTTGGATTATTAGACAAATGGAAACTTTAAAAGTATTACTTATAAAGGAATAAATTACAATTGTTAAAAGGCACAAAGGCCCTCATTACAACCCTGGCGGTAAATGCCGCCTACTGCTGTGCTGATGGCCGCCAACATACTGTGACCGCAGCGGTATACCTCTACGAGTATTATGACCCACACAGAGAAATCTGCCACTATACAGACACCCACACAAGTCCACCAGACTAAAGGTGAGTGACATATTGGCGGTACCAAAACCCACACCGTTACGCCAACAGGAATATGCCCACAGTATCAGGACCCATGGAACCCACCCTCCACGGGGCACTCACAAACATCCTGGGAGCATACCACCATTCCCAGGAGACAATGGGCCAGATACTGGCCAAGTTGCAGGAGACCCAGCGGCTGCAGGAGGGACAGTACCTGGGGATCAGGGAGGACCTAAAACACATCTACACCATCCTGGTCACCATTGCAGGGGTGCTGGCTGACATGGCCAACACCATGAGGGAGGCAGTGGCACACCAACGGGCCCCTGACACTGGCCACACTGATGAACAGCCCTCCACCTCTGCCAGCGCTAGTGACAGGAGGCCCTGCCACAGGACCAACAGGCCACCAGCACCCCACCCGCTACAGAAGGAGAACCACCCCGCAAACGGTCCCTGCGATCCAGGCAGAAGCCAGAGAACATTGCCAAGACCCCTGCCAGGAAACAAGACTCTCCTGATTATCCCACTCTGTCACCCTGTTCACCTTGAACTGCCATTACTCCCCTTCCTATGCCCCATTGGACAATGCACATGGGATACCAAGAGACTGGACTCTAAGTGGACATTTCTCCACCATCACCCCAGCCCATTGCACGTCCCCCTCTACTTATTAGCACTTAAATAAACACCCTTGGAACAAATTCAAATCTGGAGTCTGTCAATTGATTGAAATATGTGTTAGTACATCATTCTGAAAACATTGCATTTCATATGTACAGTAATTAATAAATCGGTATGACCTTTAGTGGGCAGCAGTAAACATACCAGGAACCAGAGTGGGCCACAGAGATGTGAAAATAGAGATGCCAAAGGGTACAGTAAGTGGCCAGAGACATAGGGAAATCAGGCTGCCATGTACAATGTCCAACAGAAAAATGAAAAGTAAAGTGAAGTTACAGTGTCTTACCTGTGTGTCACTGGAAGTACTACTGTATGATATTACTTCTGCTGTCCACATCTTCTTTCTCTGCCTCCTCTTCCTCACTTTCTACAGGCTCCGCTGCTGCCACAAGATCATCTCCAGGCTCATCCTCCTGCAGAAAAGGCACCTGGCTTCTCAAGGCCAGGTTGTGCAACATGCAACGATGATCTGGCACACCTTCTCTGGTGAGTAGTATAGGGATCCACCTGTCAGATGGAGGCACCGGAACCTGGCCTTCAGGAAGCCGAAGGTTTGTTCAATTATCCTCCTTGTTAGCCCATGTGCCTCACTGTAACATTCCTCAGCCCTTGTCCTGGCATTTCTCACTGGGGTCAGTAGCCATGAGAGGTTGGGGTAACCAGAGTCACCTGAAAACATTGAGGGACAACTGTTAGACACACACTAACCCTTAGGGACAACCCCATACCCAGACACCAACATATACTGGATAGGGACCTTGGGCTCACCTATCAACCACACCCAGTGCCTCTGGAGTTGAGCCATTGCACATGGGATGCTGCTATTCCTCAAGATAAAGGCATCATGCACAGAGCCAGGATACTTGGCATTCACATGGGAGATGTGCTGGTCAGGCAAACACACCATCTACACATTCATAGAGTGATAGCTTGTTCTATTCCTGAACACCTGTTTATTTCTCCGGGGGAGGGGAAGGCAAATGCTATATGTGTACCATCAGTGGCACCAATTATGCTGGGGATATGTCCCAGGGCATAAACATCAGCTTTCACTGTGGCCAGATCCTCCACCTGGGGGAATACGATGTAGCTGCGCATGTGTTTAAGCAGGGCAGACAACACTCTGGTCAACACGTATGAGAACATTGGCTGAGACATCCCTGATGCCATGGCCACTGTTGTTTGGAAGAAACCACTTGCCAGGAAATGACAGGACCTGCACTAGAGGGGGGATACCTGTGGGCAGGCCGATAGCTGACATCAGGTCTGGCTCCAATTGGGCACACAGTTCTTGGATTGTGGCCTGATCAAGTCTGTAGGTTATGATTATGTGTCTGTCCTCCATTGTGGCAAGGTCCACCACGGGTCTGTACACTGGAGGATGTCTCCATCTCATATTCATCCTCAGCAGTCGAAGCCTAGGGAGGAAAATGGTGAGCAGAGGGTCATAATCACAAATCTACTGTAATAATGATGCATCTGTTCATTTACAGAACCAGTATGTGACTCAGAGAGTCAGTTGATGTGCCAATGTCTGCTGTGACGCAGTTAGGTGCCACCACCTGTACCCCCCTGGAATGGCAGCTGCCTGACCTGTGAGGAGGGACAAGTGGAAATGAGGTAAGTCCGCTGGCGTTGTGCACCGTTGCGGTAGGCGGTTGATGACCCACGCGCAACTTCGCATTGGTTACCATTGGGCCCTATGGGTTCCAGGAGCCAATGGCAATGTACGCCGGTGGTGATGGTATGCACCACCGCAGACGTGACTGCCATTTTCTATCTGTTCACTCACTTGCTACCTGACCTTCAACAGGAGAGGACCTACACTGCAAGTGCTGCTGTGACCTGTGTCTGGAAGCGACAATGGCTCATGTGATTGGGGAACGGGCCACTGCCTTCACTGCGGAGGAGTTGGAGAGACTTGTGGATGGGGTCCTACCCCAGTACACTTTACTCTATTGTCCTCCAGACAACCAGATGAGTACACTGTGAGCTTGATGTGTGGGCCATGAATGTATGAATTGCTGTGTGTGTAAGACCCGTGTAGGGGTGGGTCTGAGGGGTCCTGGGAAGAGTGCTGCATGTATGGTGGTCAATGTGTGTGTGTTAGTGGATGGGAGGGATATGGTAGGTCATGAGTGTGACGGTCCGGACAGTATTACTAATCCCTTCTCTGCTTTATTTTTCCTGCAGGTCAGCGCCCATAAGAAAAAGGGGTTTGGCGTGTGGAGGTGTAGACCCTGGGGGTCTTTGACAAGCGGAGCACCCACTGCCATAAACGGTGAGAGGACCTGCACCAAGGGCAAGGAAGATGAAGGAGGCCCAGCTTGGTTTGGCCTCCCAACGAGGAAGGGGTGGACATCGTACCCTGACCCCCCTGATGTTTCACATCTTGGCGGTGGCCTCTCCAGAGTTGGATGGGCGCTTCAGGGCATCACAGCAGAACAAAGGGGTGAGTAGAAATTCAGATTCATGATTTGGCACGTGTTAAGGCTTTACCTGGGTGGGGGATGTGGACTGTGGGTGCCCCTAGGCCAGGGCGAACATGGCAGGGTAGGTCCCTTGTTGGGCAGGCCCTGAAGCACTCCAAACCCAATGGTGTTAGTGGGCATCCACTACTGGGCAGGGTCCTGTGGTTTCAGGTGTGCAGCTGATGGTGTTATGCCATGTCCCCCATGGGCTGGTGACTAGCATTGTAACTGGTAGTGCATGGCCTAGTGCATAGGGCTGATCCCTGTGTGTTGTGTATGCCAATGGTAGTGGTGATGCTGTCCTCAGTGAGGAGGCTATTGACCTCCTGAGATCCCTCACCCAACCTATCCCAAGCACACATTCAGACCAGCATTCACCCAAATCAACACACAAAAGCGGCTCAGGCAAACACAAGCACCACACTTCATCTCACAGGCACTCACACAAGCACCATCCCCATGCAGAAACACCAACATCCACTGCCTCCACTGTGTCCCCCTCTTCCTCCTCATCAACCTCCCTCCCAGTAGCGTCCCCACTCACACCTGCATGCACTACATCCTCATCCACTACCTCCATCACCAGCACGCCCATCACTACACACCCCTAACTGGCAGTCACCACCCCCACATCCATGCAAACGTCCCCTGTGTCCTCTCCCACTGTGTCTGTGACCCCTCCTCCCAAAGTACACAAACACAAGCACACACCCACCCAACAGCCATCCACCTCACAACAGCATCCAGCTCATGCACCTGCACCCAAACACAGCAGACGGACACTCCTACAACCACTCCCCCCCTCCACTCCCAAACCTTCACCCTCTTCCCGCCCCAATGTCCCTAAGAAGCTTTTCCTAGCTATCATTGACCTGTTCCCTACCCCTTCCCCGTCCTTCCCGTGGGGCCAGGGTGGCCAGAACCAAGCCCATCACCTCAGCCACCAAGTCCATGTCCGCTGTGGTTCCTGCAGCTGACATAGGCTCAAAGGGGACACCCTTAAGGCCAGCCAGTGCCAAGGCAAAGAACATTCCACCACCTGGCAAGGTGAAGAATGGTGCAGCATCCAGTAAGGGAAAGGAGCCACAACCACCCAGCAAGGCCATGTCAAAGACTTCAGCTGCCAGACCCAAGGTGACACAACCATCTGCCAAGGGCAGGAAGGGGCAGAAAACACCAGCCAAGGCACTTTCGCCATCCAGAGCCTGAAGGTGAAGGCCTGATGGCTACCAGCCCAACAGCCAGCACCGCCACCTGCACCGCAGCCAGCCCTGCCACCTGCACTGCCGCCAGCCCTGCCACCTGCACCACCGCAAGCATCGCCGCAAACACTGCTCTGACACGTAAAAAAGTGGATGTGGGGTTGAGGACTGCATGGAAACTTGCAAATTGAACTAACTGAAACCCAAATGATGTGGTATACATGATCAATTGTCCATGTTATTTGGTCTACATAGGCATGACTATCAGGAGTACACAGACTCGTATTATGGAACATCGGAGCACCATTAGCTGTAAGAGAGATGCAACAAGACTAACCAGACACTACGTAGAACAAGGGCATAGTGAAAATTAAATGGAATGGTGTGTCCTGGAAAAATTAAGGAAAACACGCCCTGATGTGACGAGACCATTGCTCTTGTTCTAACAACGTTGGATCTTTAGGCTGCATACAAATGTACACAGACTCAATGATTAAATTCCATGGGGGACCATGCATGCATGGTAAAAAGGCTATCTTAACATCCTACTAGTAGGTGCTAATTCACTCACCCCTATTAATTAGTCAATTGAACAGCAAACACACTAAGTTTATGCCATGGTTTCTTGAAAGGGGAATGCCTCAGAGTTTGCTGATTATGTTTGTTCATGGGTATAGTCCATATCCATATGAGTGGTGTGTGGTGTGTATTGGTGGATTTAACCAACCTGGGGGCATGCACAGAAATAATTTAGTATTTTTATTTTTTTTCTTAAACATAAATATATCACAAGAACGTTATCGGGTGGTAACAAGCTCAGACATATGTGAGGCCGCAGACTGTTGTCCAGCTTAAAAAATCTTCTGCAATAAAACTTTATTATCAGCATCATTTATGGATGCGTTGCCCCGCTATGCAGTATATCGAACAGCAAACATCTTTAACTCTGGTCCATGATTTGCGTAAGGGTGACACCTTTGAAAGTGTGAGTGTGTTGACTAAATTGTGATAACATTTCCTTAAAATTTAAGTGTGGCCATAGACCAATGACCGTTTTTCAGTACATTTGAATTAAAAAAAGGTTTGACGCCGCTCATGATTTTTTTTGTTAGAGTGCCACCTCTAATATTGGTGGTGTATATATTTGTATTGGATCAGAGTACATATCCTTAACCTGTTCTCTGCCGAGGACGTAGTGGTTACGTCCTTCGGCACAGTGCTGCTGTGCCGAGGACGTAACCATTACGTCCTCGGCACACAGCCCAGAGGTAGCGCTCTCGCTCCCTCTGTGTGCTTCCCCCCACCCCCCCAAAGGCAGGGATGGAAGGGGAAGCCCTTCCCCTTCCACCCCGACCCCCCCCACCCCCGTGACATCAGCACGCGAGCGTGCGCTGTTTGTCACAGAGCCTCCCCCATCGCGCTGGAAGCTTAGCTTCCAGCGCGATCGAAAGAGAAATGCTTTGCATTTCTCTTTCGATCACGTGGGGGAGGCCCGGAGAGGCTTCAAAGGGAAGGAAATGTATTTTCTTCCCTTTGAAGTCTCTCCAAGCGTTTCAAAAGCCGGATTGCTTGCAATCCGGCTTTTGAAACGCCCACTAGACACCAGGGTTTTTTTTTTTTTTAATTGTCATGAGGGAGTGACCCCTTGGGCAAGGGTCGCTCCCAGGGGGGGCATTTTTTGGGAAGGCCTTTTCTGCCCCCCCTGGGGGCAGAAAGGGGGGCTCCCAGAGGGGCACCAGGGATATATATTTTTTTTCTTTTGTTTTTGTTTATGTTTTTGTTTTAGGTGTGGGGAGCGACCCTAGGGGGCAAATTATATTTAGGCCATTTCTGCCCCCCTTGGGGGCAGATTGGCCTATTCTGATGAGGCCAATCTGCCCCCAAGGGGGACAGAAACCACTAGACACTAGAGTTTTTTTTTTACGTGAATTTCACTTAGGCAAGGGTCGCTCCCCTGGGGGGGGGGGAATTATTTTAGGCCATTTATATCCCCATGGGGGGTAGATCAGCCTATTTTGATTAGGCTGATCTGCCCCAAGGGGGGCAGAAACCACTAGGCACCAGGGATTTTTTGTTTTTTTTGTTTTAGAGATGGGGAGCGACCCCTTGGACAAGGGTCGCTCCCCTGGAGGGGAAAACTTTATTTAGGCCATTTCTGCCCCGCTCTGCTTTTTGCTATGCCAATCTGCTCCCAATGGGGGCAGAAACCACTAGGCACCAGGATTTTTTTTGTTGGCGCCAATGTCACGCAGGGGGAGCGACCCCGTAGGCAAGGGTGGCTCCCGAGGGGGGGTTGGGGGTGCAAATTTATTTTAGTCCATTTCTGACCCCCCTGGGGGCAGATCGGCTTATTGGTATTAGGCCGATCTGCCCCCGGGGGGGCAGAAACCTCTAGGCGCCAGGGCACTTTTTTTTGGGTGTTTTTTTTTTGTTTGTTTGTTTTTTTAGAGTTGGGGAGCGACCCATTAGGCAAGGGTCGCTCCCCTGGGGGGCAAATTGTATTTAGACCATTTCTGCCCCCCTTGGGGGCAGATTGGCAGATTTTAGGTCAATCTGCCCCCAAGGGGGCAGAAACCACTAGGCACCAGGGATTTTTTTTTTGGCGCCAATGTCACGCAGAGGGAGCGACCCCATACGCAAGGGTCGCTCCCGGAGGGGTTGGGGGGTGGGGAGGCAAATTTATTTTAGGCCATTTCTGCCCCCCCGGGGGCAGATCGGCCTATTGTTATTAGGTCGATCTGCCCCCAGGGGGGGTAAAAACCTCTAGGTGCCAGGGCAAATTGCTTTTTTGTGTTTTTTGTTTGTTTGTTTGTTTTTTAAGAGATGGGGAGCGACCCATTATGCAAGGGTCGCTCCCCTGGGGGGCAAATTGTATTTAGACCATTTCTGCACCCCTTGGGGGCAGATTGGCAGATTTTAGGTCAATCTGCCCCCAAGGGGGCAGAAACCACTAGGCACCGGGGATTTTTTCTTTTGGTGCCAATGTCACGCAGGGGGAGCGACCCCGTAGATCCCGCTCCCGGGTGGGGTTGGGGGACAAATTTATTTTAGGCCATTTCTGACCCCCTGGGGCCGGCTGAGCTAGATGCCAAAATCCACAGGTAGGCACTGTTTTCTTTGAAAAAATTTGATGTGTCCACATTGTGTTTTGGGGCATTTCCTGTCGCGGGCGCTAGGCCTACCCACACAAGTGAGGTATCATTTTTATCGGGAGACTTGGGGGAACGCTGGGTGGAAGGAAATTTGTGACTCCTCTCAGATTCCAGAACTTTCTGTCACCGAAATGTGAGGAAAACGTGTTTTTTTAGCCAAATTTTGAGGTTTGCAAAGGATTCTGGGTAACAGAACCTGGTCAGAGCCCCACAAGTCACCCCATCTTGGATTCCCCTGGGTTTCTAGTTTTCAAAAATGCGCTGGTTTGCTAAGTTTCCCCAGGTGCCGGCTGAGCTAGAGGCCAAAATCCACAGGTAGGCACTGTTTTCTATGAAAAAATGTGATGTGTCCACGTTGTGTTTTGGGCCAATTCCTGTCGCTGGCTCTAGGCCTACCCACCCAAGTGAGGTATCATTTTTATCGGGAGACTTGGGGGAATGCTGGGTGGAAGGAAATTTGTGGCTCCTCTCAGATTCCAGTACTTTCTGTCACCGAAATGTGAGGAACATTTTGTTTTTTTAGCCAAATTTTGAGGTTTGCAAAGGGTTCTGGGTAACAGAACCTGGTCAGAGCCCCACAAGTCACCCCATCTTGGATTCCCCTAGGTCTCTAGTTTAAAAAAATGCACAGGTTTGGTAGGTTTCCCTAGGTGCCGGCTGAGCTAGAGGCCAAAATCTACAGGTAGGCACTTTGCAAAAAACACCTCTGTTTTCTTTCAACAAATTTGATGTGTCCACGTTGTGTTTTGGGGCGTTTCCTGTCACGGGCGCTAGGCCTACCCAAACAAGTGAGGTATCATTTTTATCAGAAGACTTGGGGGAACGCTGGGTAGAAGGAAATTTGTGGCTCCTCTCAGATTCCAGAACTTTCTATCACCGAAATTTGAGGAAAACGTGTTTTTTTAGCCAAATTTTAGGTTTGCAAAGGATTCTGGGTAACAGAACCTGGTCAGAGCCCCACAAGTCACCCCATCATGGATTCCCCTAGGTCTCTAGTTTTCAAAAATGCACAGGTTTGGTAGGTTTCCCTAGGTGCCGGCTGAGCTAGAGGCCAAAATCTACAGGTAGGCACTTTGCAAAAAACACCTCTGTTTTCTTTCAAAAAATGTGATGTGCCCACGTTGTGTTTTGGGGCAATTCCTGTCACGGGCGCTAGGCCTACCCACACAAGTGAGGTATCATTTTTATCGGGAGACTTGGGGGAACGCTGGGTGGAAGGAAATTTGTGGCTCCTCAGATTCCAGAACTTTCTGTCACCGAAATTTGAGGAAAATGTGTTTTTTTAGCCAAATTTTGAGGTTTGCAAAGGATTCTGGGTAACAGAACCTGGTCAGAGCCCCACAAGTCACCCCATCATGGATTCCCCCAGGTCTCTAGTTGTCAAAAATGCACAGGTTTGGTAGGTTTCCCTAGGTGCCGGCTGAGCTAGAGGCCAAAATCTACAGGTAGGCACTTTGCAAGAAACACCTCTGTTTTCTTTCAAAAAATGCGATGTGTCCACGTTGTGTTTTGGGGCGTTTCCTGTCACGGGCGCTAGGCCTACCCACACAAGTGAGGTATCATTTTTATCGGGAGACTTGGGGGAACGCTCGGTGGAAGGAAATTTGTGGCTCTTCTCAGATTCCAGAACTTTCTGTCACCGAAATGTGAGGAAAACGTGTTTTTTTAGCCACATTTTGAGGCTTGCAAAGGATTCTGGGTAACACAACCTGGTCAGAGCCCCACAAGTCACCCCATCTTGGATTTCCCTAGGTCTCTAGTTTTAAAAAATGCACAGGTTTGCTAGGTTTCCCTAGGTGCCGGCTGAGCTAGAGGCCAAAATCTACAGGTAGGCACTTTGAAAAAAACACCTCTGTTTTCTTTCAAAAAATTTGATGTGTCCACGTTGCGCTTTGGGGCATTTCCTGTCGCGGGCGCTAGTCCTACCCACACAAGTGAGGTATCATTTTTATTGGGAGACTTGGGGGAACATAGATTAGCAAAACAAGTGTTATTGCCCCTTGTCTTTCTCTAAATTTTTTCCTTCCAAATATAAGAGAGTGTGTAAAAAAGACATCTATTTGAGAAATGCCCTGTAATTATGCTAGTATAGTCACCCCGGAATTCAGAGATGTGCAAATAACCACTGCTCCTCAACACCTTATCTTGTGCCCTTTTTTGGAAATACAAAGGTTTTACTTGATAGCTATTTGGCACTCTTTATATTTCAGCAAATGAATTGCTGTATACCCGGTATAGAATGAAAACGCACTGCAGCGTGCAGCTCATTTATTGGCTCTGGGTACCTAGGGTTCTTGATGAACCCACAAGCCCTATATATCCCCGCAACCAGAGGAGTCCAGCAGACGTAACGGTATATTGCTTTCGAAAATCTGACATTGCTGGAAAAAGTTACAGAGTAAAACGTAGAGAAAAATGTATGTTTTGTTTACCTCAATTTCAATATTTTTCTTTTTCAGTTGTTATTTTCTGTAGGAAACCCTTGTAGGATCTACACAAATGACCCCTTGCTGAATTCAGAAGTTTGTCTACTTTTCAGAAATGTTTAGGTTTCTGGGATCCAGCATTGGTTTCATGCCCATTTCTGTCACTGACTGGAAGGAGGCTGAAAGCACAAAAAATCATAAAAATGGGGTATGTCCCAGTAAAATGCCAAAATTGTGTTGAAAATTTGGGTTTCTTGATTCAAGTCTGCCTGTTCCTGAAAGCTGGGAAGCTGGTGATTTTAGCACCGCAAACCCTTTGTTGATGCCATTTTCAGGGAAAAAAACACAAGCCTTCTTCTGCAGCCCCTTTTTCCCATTTCTTTGAAAAAAACAAAATTTTCACTGTATTTTGCTCCTTCTGGGGTACCCACAAAGTCTGGGTACCTCTAGAATCGCTAGGATGTTGGGAAAAAGGGATGTAAATTTGGCGTGGGTAGCTTATGTGAACAAAAAGTTATGAGGGCCTAAGCGCTAACTGCCCCAAATAGCCAAAAAAAGGCTCGGCACAGGAGGGGGAAAAGGCCTGGCAGCGAAGGGGTTAAACAAGTACTTGCAAATCTCTGGGCCTCTCTAACATCCAAGGGACTAATAGTGTCTACTGATGCACTCAGAGTATGTATTTGTAAGGGGTGTCAAACATTAGTGGTGAGTTCCCTGCGGCTTGCTGATTCATTTTGTTGAGATGTGTAGAGACATTTGTCCCTGACACATTGCACATGATGCCTACAGAGTCCATTTCCAGGCCAAATGTGTGGCCTATCTGAGCAACATGAGTACTACCTCCATGAATCTATTGGGACATATATCAATTGGTGAAGTGTGCATTGTGTAACTGCTTGCAGTGTGACATGAGTATTTCCATGTCACCTTCTCCAGGCTATTGTTCTTTTGTCAGCAACATGGAAGGATTTTGGAGCATCATTTGTTATTGTTGGGTCATTTTGTATGTGGCAAATAGATGTGCGCATGACCTTGTGTGGGATCTGTGGGAATGCACTTGGCATTGCCCTACTATTGTATGACACAGGTAACTGAGGTATGCTTCATTAGGCAAAGCATTGAGGATGATGAGGTCTCCTACTAGTTTAATGGTTAATGTGATTGCACAACTTAAGCCATGCAACTGTAGTTGTCTAAAAGGCAAGTGTTGACAGTTCAGTTGGCATGCATGCATATGATATGGCACATACATGGGCCACTTAAGTGGAGTTTGTTGCTGGGGCCTACTTGACATCATGGTAATGTTTGCAAATCAGAACTGTTGCTCAAGTGTGATCATGGACATGTGATGACCCTATTTCTGTTTGTTTTTACATCACAAACCCAGGGAAGTGAAGGAGACAGGGCACAGCCAAGTGGGGATGCATCTGGCCACGGGACCTCAGGTCAAGACACCACAGACAGAGGGATCCAGTGTCGTGGAGGATGAGGGAAGTGCCACGGGTAAGACCGGATCAACATCATCTTCATCATTGGAATCTTCCTCCATTGAACACTCCCTAGTGGTGACAGACGCATTGGGCCATACCCCTGTTCCATCTTTGTCCACCACCCCAAGTTCTATCGCCACCCTCCCTGTTGCTCCCCACCCAGTTGGCCGTGCCTGCTCACCCAATAGGTTGGGCATCTCCTTTGCTGCAGCCACTGTTACCCTTGCTGCCCTCAGTGAGGAGGCTATTGACTTCCTGATAAGTATCTCTGTGGGTCAGACAGCCATTGTGAATGACATCCAGCGATTGACAACCCAACTGCAGCAGACCAATGCACTCCTAGAAGGCATTCATGGTGCAATGTCTGGCCTATAGAGATATTTTCAGGCTCTGCCCTCCACACTGACGACAGCCAGTCACCCACACACAAGAGCAGCACACATAGACACAAGCACCACAAAACACACCGGCACGCAAACAAACAGACACACACAACATCAGTCAACACTTCCCCGACGCCCACACCATACCCATCATAACACCCACAACATCAACCATACCCACAGGCACCACCACAATAGTCAGTGACACACCCACCACACCCAGCATATCAGCAGACACCACCCCAACACACAAACCAACATCCGCCCCACCCACCATACCCGCAGACACCACCCCAGCAGAAACAGAGACATCAACCATAACCAGAATACCAGCCCACACCACCCCAACAGACACACAGGCATCTACCTCTACCAGTATACATGCAGACACCACCTCGACAGACACACACACACACATCCACCATTCATATTATTGCACGCAGTCCTATCATGACTACTTAAATTACTGGTGCCTGAGTGGCTTCATAGATTCCAAAGGGAACACAATCAAACAGAGAAATTGGTGGGGGAGTGAAGCTGACCTACGGGACAGACAACCAAAAGCTCATGTAGTACATACATTGGACCATCAACATGTAGGAGTACACGTTGTAGGAAACACCATGGCTGACAAAGCTGCCAAATCTGCAGTAGCCACAGCTTCTGTTGCTGCAATAATTCGGCCACAGAGAAGGTTGGATAATGAGACAATGGCTTCTGTGAAAGCTTCGACTAACAGCAAGCTTTTACTAAAAAAAAATAGGTTCAGGCTGTAGTTGGCTTCATCACCTACATGGGGTCCAGAGAGCACTAACTAATCTGCCCAGAAGGTCCTTGGGAGGTCGCATCCCCTATTGGGTCCTCTTTGGGATACCTATGTATGTTCCTGATCTTGATGGTTCTGGCCCTGTGGCTGGATTCTTAAAGTGGGGGATCTAGCATGTAAAGGGATTGTTGTGAAAAAGGAGTTTGGCCCATCCTACAGATTATCAGTTCCAGTCCTCGGAACTGTCATAATACCACTGCTGCCTGATTCCAGGCTGCCTGGTTCCAGGGAGAACCAATTTGTTTCTATTTGAAACATCAAGTTGCACCATGTGGCTGATTCTACGCAGCGGACCTAGAGGTCCTTCAAGTAGTACCTGCTTCCCTCTCACTACCCAACAGGATATACCTCTACAAGCAGTAAACAACATTTCTGCCAGCACCAATGCTACAATTGCCTCCTCGAGCATGGGCAGGGCAGAGAATGAGCTTCTGTTGATTCCTTTAGCACCTCATTGGCGAACACTGCTTGAGATGTGGAACGCTATTATTCCACCTCAACCCAGACAGATGACATAGTCTACTGTGAACCACCACAAATGTTTTCTTCCACCAGCTCTGCACCAGCTCCTGTGTGTGTACAGATTGGTTCTGGCTATTTTATCAACTTGGATGACTTTTCTGCTGACTCATCTGCTTCTGCAACTGAGACTGTTTCAAAGACAAGTAAGCTGTACAATTGGCTTACGAACAATTACTTAATTTATCCATGGTACTATCTGTGGATACTGTTGACATTGCTTGCCTTTCTGCTTTGGATTGGTTTTGTTATTCTCTTTTTCCTTCTGATAAATGGTCATTATCTTCCTGAACGCTCTGCCGTTGAGCCTGTGGATGAGGTTTTGACACCTTACCTATCTTTCCATAGGGTCCGAGGAGACTTGTCTCTTGTGAACATTTCAGCAGTTCAGATTCCAGATGGGATTGTGTGGTACAAAGTACCATTTGACACATACAGCCTTACTGAAGTCATTCTAATTCCATATGTGTTTAAAATTTCAGTGAGAGATATATTTACACCTGGTATTGTGTTTGATGACTGGGATGTTAAAACGGTTGATTCTATGCTAGCTCAGCTTGAATACGATACTGTGATTGAAAGTGAAGATGTGTATATGAACACAGCGAATTATGGGGAAATGTTTTTCTATCACCAATATGGGCATTCCTTTCTGCACTGAACCAGTGCTTCAAGATTAGTTTAAATTACACACACTGGCAAACATTGTTCCACACCACCTATGGAGAGTCCCAAAACATATATAGATAAGTTTGTGTATTTTACTGTGTCATATTATTTTAAACCTCCGCCTTCCAGAATGAGGAAATTATTACTAACCAACATAAAATTAATTTACTCAGATTCCTTTGTTTCCTGTCTTTCTGTGGAGGCTATGACAATTGAACATAAAAGTGTATGTGGAACAAAAGAATGGCAAATACAGGGTAGTTAAGCTTTATTTAGAGCATGCCTTGCTCCTTTACAAATGATGGAGCAGATTTAATAGCCCCTAGAGCCTCCTTGCACCACATTAGTGTCATTTTTTTATGCTAATGTCGCCTAACAAGGCCAAAATCACTGCACCAAATTTACAAAGTAGTTCAATGCATGCATTGCTCCACTTTGTATCCTTTGTGCTACTTTATGCCTGTGATACGCAAAATGTATGCAAAGAGGGCATTTCCCCATAAGGGAAGCCAAAAAAATGGTGCAAAGAAATCTAAGAGATTTCTTTGCGTCATTTTTTTAGGCACTTCTACCACCTGCTCAGAGCAGGCGTTGAAAGGAGGCACACCATTGTTTACAATGGGCCTTAATGGGCTTTGCAGGATTAGCGTCAAACTTTTTTAGGCTAATCCTGCAAAGCTCTGAACTAACATAAGAAATTCTAACAATAGTTCCCTAACTACCACCATGGTGCACCGTATCTTAGATACGGAACACACATGGTGGCGTTAGGGTGGTGCTAAGGGGTGCAAGAAAAGTGGTGCTGCACTGGGTGCAGCACCACTTTTCTTAAATCTGGCCCAGTATTTTTAAATGACACCATCCAATAAACATCCTGTTTGGGGTTAGCAAAAATAAAATAATTAAACGTGCCTAGGAGGCAAACATTTTTTAATCTCACCGAAAAACAACTAACTTCTTGGTTTCAGAATGGTACCTTTAATTCCTTGCAAAAGCATTGCGTTCTTAGTAGGACATATATGTGGTCATTATGACATTGACAGTGACTGTTAAAGTGGCGGAAATACCGCCAACAGCCTGGTGGTAATTACCGCAAAATAATTATCATGGTGGTGATACCTCTCATAGACAGCCAATGTACCACACCATCTTCCAAGGCGTTAACATCACTAACCACAGCGGTAGCCACCTACAGCCAGGTGGAAGTCAAGGTATCGGCCACCATAATATGACATAGCAAACTGCTAGGATTTCCGGGGCAGTACCAACACCATCAAAAGCCTGGCTGAAGCACAGTACAGAAAACCAAAGCCTCACCATTGGGGACACAGAGGACTCCGTGGCCACCATGGAACCGGAACTCCAAGTCTTCCTGATGCTGTACCTTGCCATGGCTGCCCTGGAGCACGGACACAAACGAAGATGATGAGTACAGCCGCCTCACACACAGGGGAGGGAGGAAAAGGAGAGTGACACACACGCACAACACACACCATACACAGAACCAGCTGTAGAGGAAAGCGACTGTCACATGACCCACTAGCAAATAATGCAAGGACAACAATTCTGAAGTACGCACACTGTAATTTGCTGCCAACAGCCACCATAATGAATCATGACATGAAAATGCAGGCGCCAATGTCCAGATTGGGCCAATGGCCAGTCCAAAGTATCAAAGGGCCACATGGCCACAGGGCAGAGTCCAAGGCCCAACTTGACTCCTGACAACTTCCGGACTCCATTGTTCAGGGGCATCATGTTGGAAATGGGCAGGCACCTCAGGAGCGAGTGGGGGTGAGGGGGCATCTCAGCTTGAGAGGGTAACATGCCCACTGGTTCTGGAGGGGGCTCCTTGCCCAACAGTCTCTGGAGGGGAGTGAAAGGCCACAGTCTCTGGAGTGGGTAACATGCCCACTGGTTCTGGAGGGGGCACCTTACCCAATAGTCTCTGGAGTGTGAACTACATGCCCTCAGCTGGTAGAGTGAGTTCTTTGGGTTCCACTTCTGGTGGAGGGGGTTCTTTGGGTTCCACTGCTGGTTGTGGGGGCTCCTTGGGTCCCTCTGCTGGTTGTGGGGGCTCCTTGCCCTCTGCTAGTGGAGGTTTTTTTTTGGGTTCCACTGCTGGTGGAGGGGGCTCTTTGGGTTCCACTGCTGGTTGTGGGGGCTCCCTAGGTTCCTCTGCTGGTTGCGGGGGCTCCTTGCCTTCTGTTGGTAAAGGGGGCTCTTTGGGTTCCACTACTGGTTGTGGGGGCTCCTTGGGTTCTTCTGTTGGTTGTGGGGGCTCCTTGCCCTCTGCTGGTGGAGGGGGCTCTTTGGCTTTCCTTGGTGGTGGAGGGGTATCCTTGGCTTTCTTTGGTGGTGGAGGGTGATCCTTGGCTTTCTTTGGTGGTGGAGGGGGATCCTTGTGTTCCCTCTTGTGATGGGCCCCCTTGGCCTTTGTCATGTGACTTGTGTCCTTGCCTCCAGGTCTAGGAGGTGCCTCCACTGACCCCATCCTCTGTCCCTTAGGTTTTGCCACCCTGGTCCTCCCTTTCTGAGGCGGAGGTGTGGACTTACTATGGGTGGCTGCCATCACACTCAGGGGCCCCTTTGTGCCAGCAGCTGATTTTTTGGTGGGAGCAGTGGCAGATTATTTTGCTGAGGTGCTGGGCTGGGTTGTTGGGACCCTGCTCTTACGGGCAGGGTGGGGGGCTGGATGGGAAGGGAAGAGGTCAAGATGGGCAAGGAAAAGCTTCTTAGGGATGTTGGGGTAGGATGTTGGAGGAGGGATGGGAATGGAGATAGAGGGAGTGGTTGTAGGAGGTATATGTCTGCTGGACTTGGGTGCAGGTACATGAACAGTGTGCATGTGTGAGGTGAATGGTTGTTGGGTGTCTGAGTACAAGCATTTGTGTCTTAGGAGGGGGAGCAGACAGGGAGAGAGAGTACAAACAGGACATGTGGATGTATGTTGTGGAGGTGTCTGCAAATGAGGTGGGTGTGCTGCATGATGTGGTGATGGTGGTGGTGGCTGTTGATGTAGTGCATGCAGGTGTGAGTGCAGATATGACTGTGAGGAAGGATGACGAGGAAGAGGGGGGAGACATTGGATGCAGTGGATGTTGTTGTGTGTGCAACTGTTGGTTGATTGTGTGAGTGCTTGTGGCTTGATGTGTGGTGCCTGTGTGTGTCAGTGCCACTCTTGTATGATGTTTTGTGTGCATGCTTGTCTGTATGTGTGCATGGGATGGGTTGGGGTTGAGTAGACTGGGACTGAGAAGTGGTAGTTGGAGGGGGGCCTGTAGGACCAGGGACCCTAGCTGCCATCAGAGAGGAGGCCAGAGCCTGAAACGATCTCTGTAGGGCTGCCAACTCACCGCGGATGCCCTCCAGGTAGGCATTGCATTGCTGCATCTGGGATGCCAGCCCCTGGATGGCATTCACTAAGGTTGACTGCCCTAAAGAGATGGATCTCAGGAGGTCAATAGCCTCCTCACTGAGGGCAGCAGGGCTCACTGGGGCAGGGCCTGAGGTGCCTGGTGCGAAGGAGATGCCCACCCTCCTGGGTGAGCGGGCACAGCCAACTCGGTAGGGGTCTACTGGGAGGGCAGCTGGTACGGGGGTGATGGCTGTACTGTTGCTGGGGTGGTTCTAGAGGTGTCCGCCACCACCAGGGAGCTCCCATCAGAAGAGGAATCAGAGTCAGTGTTGTCACCTCCTGTCCCCGCTTTGATGCTCCCTTCGCCCTCCGTCCCACTGGTCCCCTCGGTGGGCTCCCTCACTCACTGGTGCCCCTGTTCCTGCAGTGGGTGTTCCACCTGCTGTAAACCCCCAGGGTCCGCACATCCTTGGTGATGGCACACCACAATCCCTTCTCCTGATGGGTGCTGACCTGCAGACGAAACCCAGACAGGAGGACACCATCAACCATACAATCCAGCCTGTTACACATATGGCCCACAAATACCATTACCCCACAAATGGCACACACATCACCCAGAGCCCTGCATGTACACGACCACCAGCCATAACCCTCACCCAAATGGCACACTGCCAGTACACACACATATCCATACAACCTTGTTGCATGCATCGTCCACATGGTGTACCCACCTGTTGGTCTGGAGGCCCATACAGCTGTCCATACAGGGGTAGTACCCCATTCATTATGTGCTCTAACTTCTCTGAAGTGAAGGCAGGGCCCCTTTCCCCTGTCACACAGGCCATGGCAGGTTCCAGACTCAGGACACAGCAGCACACGCAGTGGATATGTTGTCCTGTGTAAAATCCAGAATCAAGTGAGGTATAGTCATAAAATGGCAGTCATGTCTGCGGGGGTGTACAGCATCACTGCCACCAGTGATCCTCATTCGGACACTGTACTCCATAGAGTCCCATGCAAGCCAATGAGGAATAGCACGGCGGTGCAAGACCACCTTCCACCATGATGCCCAACACCAGCGAAGTTACATCACTTCCACCTGTCCCTACATACAGGACAGGCGGTCGCCATTTTATGGTGCAGGTCAACATTCTGAAATTGAAAACTGCGTCACTGCTGTCAATTGTACATACATTGCCATTTACATAGTTCAGTTACATACAAGCTCAATGTACACTAGAGTGGTGGTTCCATTGTTCAGTTTGTCACTCCCTTCTCAATCTTGTGTCCCTTAGATACCTACTACTGCAAAGGAATAGGAGGAGGAGGCAAACCCCCGTGTACAGACCCCTTGTGGACTTGGCTACACTGGAGGACAGGCACATTTTAATCACCTATAGACTGGACAGGGCTACAATCACAGAGCTGTTTGCACAATTGGAGCCGGATCTGATATCTGATATCCGTCAACCCACTGGGATTCCCCCTCTTGTGCAGGACCTATCAATGCTCCATTTCCTGGCAACTGGCTCTTCCTAAGTGACAGTGGGCTTGGCTGCAGGAATGTCACAGCCAATGTTCTCAATAGTGCTAGCAAGGGTTTTGGCTGCCGTGCTCAAACACATGTGCAGCTACATTGCTTTCCCCCAAGTGGATGATTTTGCGAATGTGAAGGCTGATTTCTATGCAATGGGACATATTCCAAATGCTATTGGGGCCATTGATGGAACACGTATAGCATTTGTCCCCACCCCGGGCACAATGAACAGGTGTTCGGGAATCGGAAGAGTGGCCACTTACTCAATGTGCCTATGGTGTGCCTGGCTGACCAGTAAATCTCCCACGTCACTGCCAAGTATCCTGGGTTGGTGCATGACGCCTTTGTCTTAATGAATAGCAGCATCCCACATGTGATGACACAACGACATAGGCACAGGGTGTGGCTAATAAGTGAGCCTGAGTCCCCACTCAATGCATGTCAGTGTATGGCTTCAAGAGGCATACCGTTGTGCAAGGCTAATGTTTGTCCCTCACTTCTTGCAGGTGACTGACTACCCAAACCTTTCGTGGCTCTTGACCCCTGTAAAGAATGCCAGGACAGGGGCTGAGAATAGGTATAATGATGCTCATGGGCGAACCAGGAGAATAATTGAGAGGATGTTCGGCCTCCCGAAGGCCAGGTTCAGATGCCTCCATATGACAGGTGGATCCCTCTGCTGCTCCCCTGAGAAGGTCTGCCAGATAGTTGTTGTATGCTGCATGTTGCACAACCAAGCCATCAGGCGACATGTGCCCTATCTGCAGGAGGAGGAAGATGGAAATGCTCCTGTGGCAGCAGTGGACCCTGAGGACAGATAGGATGAGGAGGCATAGGATGAGGATGTGACAACAGGACATCAGTCATACGGCAGTACTTCCAATGACACACAGGTAAGACAGTGGAACTGACCATTCCTCTGATTATTTATCATTTCTGATCGGGTGTAGCATAATGGCAGTCACTTCCGTAGCGTCCCAGCTGACTGTCACCTATGTCTTCCCATTTTGCAGATGTAAGTGTGGTTACAACTGTGTACTCATGTGATGACTACAGACAGCATTAGGCCATTTTTTGTATTAAATCACAAAGTTCAGGACAATTGCACAAGATGAAAGTTAAAATTATTGCACATTTTTTGTCACATAAAGCACTACCACTCAAGTTGTGTTCAAGGGTGTTTATTGAAGTGAAAAGTTTAGAAGGAATAGTGCATTGGAATGGGGTGATAGTAGAGGAACGTCAAGGGTATTGGTCCAGTCTGTTTGTAGCCCAGGTCCAGTGTCTAAGGGGCCATAGGAAGGGGAGCAATGGCAGTTCAAAGTCGACAAGGTGACACAGTGGGACACAAGGGGAACATTCAGGAGGGTCTCATTTCCTGGCGGTGGTCTTGGTCTTGGCAAGTGTCTTTGGCGTCTGTCTGGGTCGCAGGGAACGTTTGCAGGGTGGTTCACCTTCTGCAGGGGGAGGGGTGCTAGTGGCCTGTGGGTCCTGTGGCAGGGCCTCCTGTCCACTAGTTGCAGCAGATGTGGAGGGCTGGTCAGTAGAATGGCTAGTGGAAGGGGCCTGCTGGTGTGCTGTGTAGTCTCTCATGATGTTGGCCATATCACCCAGCACCCCTGCTATGGACACCCTTGTGATGTTGAGGGTCTGCAATTCTTTCCTGATCTCCTGGTGGTGTTCCTCCTGCAGCCGCTGGTTATCCTGCATGATGTTGATCACCTGACCCATCTTGTCCTGGGATTGTTGCTATGCCCCCAGGGCATTAGTGAGTGCCTCCTGGACAGTCAGTTCCCTGGGCCTCCCCCTGGTGCTCAACTGTCCTCCGAGTGTCCCTGGCCCCCTGTGCCTGTGTCCCCTGAATGGTGTGCCCTTTGCCACCGACCCCAGGACCCTGATTGTCTTGGCTGTGAGGTGTGGACTGGGGTCCCTGTACAGGTGGGCACACTTCTGATTGACGTGTCCTGGGGACAGATGTGTGGGGATGTTGGCTGGCTGCTGTGGTGTTGGATACTGAGGGGGGAGGCTCTGTGGTGGACTGGGTGTGGGCTGGGGTATCCGACTGACCAGGGCTCCCTGATGGGCCAGGGAGTTTATCTAGATCCAGAAGTCCAGAGTTACTGTCATCACTGGGGGCATCTTCTGGTGGGGGACTGGGAAGCCGTGGTACCTCCTCGCCGCTGGGATACCTGTGGAGATGTAAGTGGTGTATTATGCCACATGTCTATGACATTTTCTATATCCCTAGCTTCCCCTATATCATTGCTGGTGCCCTGCCACCTTTGTTTGTGTATGGTGATATATTGTGGGATTGTAAGTTCTCCATGCTGTGCATGCATTGGTGGAGGATGTACATGCAGGGCTGGGAGGGATGTTCATGCAGTGGGTATGGCATGCAGGGCTTGGCATTCAGGTTGGTATATTGTGGTGGTGCACTCTGGGAGGGGGAATGGAGTAGAGTGATGGGTGTCCAGGTGAGGGGTGGTGGTGGCATGCAGGTATGTGGGGGCATAGGTAATAGATATTGATTCACCTTTGTCCAGTCCTCCAGCAACTCCAGTGAGTCCCTCAGGATGCAGTATTGCCAAGACTTGCTCCTCCCATGCTGTCAGCTGTGGAGGAGGAGGTGGGGGTCCACCGCCAGTCCTCTGGATGGCGAGCGAGTGCTTTGCTGCTATGGAAAATACCTTCCCCCGTAGGTCATTTCACCTCTTCTGATGTCATCCCTTGTTCTTGGATGCTATCCCACAGCATTCACCTGGTCCACGATTCTCCTCCATATCTTCCTTGCAATGGAGATTTGCTGTGCCTGTGCCCCAGACAGCTGTGGCTCTACCCTGACTATTTCCTCCACCATGACCCGCAAATCCTTAACAGTGAAACGGGGGTGCCTTTGTGGGGACATGGGTGTTGTGTGGTGTGTGCTGTGCAGTGGGTGTTGAGCAATGTGGTGGGGTGTGGGGTGCGTGACAGATGAATGGGTGTTTGTGGTGTGTGTATAGTTGTGTCTATGATTTGCAAGGTTGTCTCTTGGCTTTTTTTGTGTTTGTAAAGAGTTGTGGGTAATGTAGGTGTGTGTTTTATAGTGCTGTGTGTGGGTGGGTGTGGTGTTTGTATCAGTGTCAGGTGTGTGTTTTTAGTTTTTACCAGTGTTATGTTGTCTTAAATTTGAGTGGCCCTTCTGACCACGCCAGTGTGTACCGCCAATGGTTTACCGCTGTTGAATGTTCGCTGCGGTGATTCGTGGGTCATAATGTGGAGGGCGGTTTTTTTTGGCATAACGGTATGGGTGTTTGTATCGACAGTTTAACACTGACCTTTGGTCTGGCAGGTATGTGTTTGTGGCAGTATTCTGTCGGTTTGGTGTGTGTGTGTCAAAATATGGCTAACAGATGTTCGTCTCTGCGACAGTATATTGGCAGCCGTCACCGCGGCAGTAAGCAGGATTTATTGCAAGTGTCATAATGATAGTTCACTCTGTGCTCTCTCCAAGGCTACAGTCAGATAGGGTTGCCAACAAATGTGGTGTACTGTGTCTCCAGCATTCACAGAAAAAAAACACACTCATACCTTGAGTCCATTTCTTAGAATGCCAGCTGGTTTATTATAACACACCCCTTAGTCCCAGACACATCAGAGGAAGATTCCAGCCAGATGACCACAACTGTATGCTGATTGCTGCAAGCTTCACTACAGCTACCTACTTAGATGACCGGGCTCTGATCCAGATGGGGATGGTGTCTTTTTAGGCCTCAGGCCTCTTCTTCAGTTATGAGGAATGATGTTCTCCAGGTGGAAGCCCAAAGGGCAGATTAGGCTTAGTATGCTGTGCTCATACTTAATGTAGGTGAGAGGCTATAGATCCACTCCCCTGTTTAGACAGTATGGTAGAACTGTTCTTGTGTTTTACATTTTTAGTCACATGCCTGCTCCTATTGTCTTTCATTATCCTCGTCATTGCTATGCACCTGCTTTTATCTAAGATGCAGATATTTTAATAAATGCTTATTTAAATATATTTTGCCTCTGTTGTCTTTGCCTGAGTGAGATCTTAGTAACTGAGGGAATGGGATGAGATCTGATGTACCACGATTCCCTGGGGAGTCTATCTTACCATGAGCTTGGTTGCCACAGTCATCTCAGTCAGAGATGGGACGTTGCTAGTTAGCCGGAAACCCCAGATTAGGCCAACAGGTCTCACCAGGTGTGGAATTGTACTCAGTACCCACAACCCAGACGATCCTACTGCCCAAATCCAGTAGCCTCATTACCCTAATGAGAACCTACGAGACAGTGTCATAGCATTGTGCATTGTTTGGTATGGTAAGTATTTCTTCTTGTGTTGTCCAATGTGAGCATGTATGGTGTTAGAATTGACCTCCTGATATGGATTGTAGATTCATCTAATGTGTGTCAGCTTGAGTTTTTTTGTGCAGACATGGAGTGTGTTCAGTTGTGCTAGCTTCCTTTCATTTGACTATGCATGTGTCCATTTATCGGACTGTACCTGGCAGCTACTTCATGTAGATGTTTGTCCCAGGCAGTTGGAGTTGTATGTGCTTTGGTGACTTTTTGACTATTGTTTTGACCTGAGATAGATGTAGGATCATTTCCTGTGCAAATGTTATTTAAGGGACATGTGCAAAATTATATGAGTCCCAGTGCACCCTCCTTCCCTGCGTGCTCCTGATGCCCCCATCCCTATTGTGCAGATATTTTGTGCATAGTGAACTTTGTATATTTGTGTCTCTGGGCATCCCATTGTCCTTCCATTGTGTTGCAATGTGGGTGATGTGTGTGTCCATTGCAGGGCTATTTGATGGTAGTGGTGTTTGTGTTCCATGCCACATCCATACATATATGTGTTGAATGTGACAACAGTCCATGGCATGTGTGAAATGTGAATGTTTGAGTTGTATTTGTAGATGTGATGTTGCTGTGTTATTGGTGTTGTGTGATACTATGTTATGTACACTTCACTGTCCCTGTGCTGAGATGTGCTGACCTGTGTTATGTGTAGTGTTGCAGTGCAGCATGAGTGACCTGCCCAAAGTGGTCAGATTGTGGCTGTGAATATGTCCTTACCCAGGACCCGGGACACAATGACAAGTGTACTTGGTGCACATAGTGTGACCCCCATATGATGTGGGTGACAGCACACTGATCTATTGTTGATCATAATGACACAGGTAGGTGTATGTACTTATGGTCGGTTGTGTCCACGGCACAATGGATTTTGATCACCTTCGATGATCAGCGGCAGGACATACGTGATGGGCTCCATGGCGGCACTGGACATGTAAGGCTGCCTGCAGGTGAGTATCTCCCTTTATATTCGCCATTTCTGCATGCTGAGATGTGGTGGTTGGTCTCCCACGGTCGCAGTGGCGGTGTGGAACCTCATAATGTGTCCGGAGCCAACACAGGCCCCACCAGCCCGTTTGTGCAGCGTTGTCACTGCGACAGTCTGTGCTGCCTGCCGGTACTGGCAAGACCGCTGTGATGTTTTCTCCATAGGCCCACATGACTCATAATACGACGGTTTGACTGCCAACCCAATGGCGGTCGGACAGCCAACGCCTCCATGTCGGTCCACGGACCACCAAACTTGTAATGAGGCCATTAGTGTCTATCATCTGTGTACACTGGGATACCAGTCTGAGTTTTGGGACATTGCAAGGAGCAAAAGTTTATGTCATTTCATATACTGGATGGGACAATAATACTGGGCCTAAAAATTGAAAAACGTAAGTGCATGAGTATGTAGTATTATAAAAATATAAGTGCCAAGGTTGGATGTGACTACAATAAGTCAATAAAAAACATTGTAAAACATTGTGTTAAGGTTGAACAAACCAAGTGATAGAAAATCATATAGTGTGTTAGTGGCATTGGTAGCGTAAGGACATACTTGTGTGTCTATTTGATTTGCATTGAGAGATCTGCCTTGTCTGTTGCCATGTTGCACTTGTAATTACTCCTGCCCCAACTGAAGCAACCAGTGTACTCAAAATAGTGGTTGTATGAAAGGAGTACAATTAAAAGAAATGTTATCAAAACATCTATATCTTTATAAGATATATGATAGTGTGTTTTTTGAGGGGTATATATGTGAAGTATGCCTAACAATGTTGGTATCGGGGAAGAACATATACGAGTGAGTGATTGTAGGTATGTTGTTAGTGAGAAACAGAGGGGTCTAGAATCTTATCGGGCACCACATTAGTGTTGTCTTAAAGAGGTAACCCCTATAGCTGGTGGGGATACATTGTGGATAGGACGGTCCTCACGAGGGGGTGGTATTTATATTGTTGTAAGGGAATTGCTGCCAGTTGTGTCTGATTTGGTTCACATGTATGTAATTCTCCTATTTCCTTCCATGTAGATATCTCCATGTAGCACTCGCAGGTCTTCGCCATGGGTGTGGATGCCTCTGCCCCAGTTTCACAGCACTCTCCCAAGTGTGCAGAATGTAAATTAAGGTTGTAAATCTACTAGTAGACACTTTATGCTGAACGAGATGGGAATAAGATGCACTTTAATGTTTGACATTTTAACAAGTTTTAATGTTTTAAGGATGATTTGTCCTCATTACCTTTGCCTTTTTCACATTCTTAATGCCTGGTCAGTACCAGCTTGTTAGAACGAGTCTGCCATTTTCTTGGTTGCCTCACTTGTCTTTGGGCTAGGAGCGACTATAAAGGCAAGTACCTCGGCTCCCATCTGGGCCGAGATAACACCGAGGGCTGGGTCCCCTGGTCCGTTTGCGCCAGGAAAGTCACCTGCTTTACGGGATTCCAGGATTGAATTTCTGGCTCTTAATTCAGATGCTATGAACATGCTCACTTGAACCAATCTTGGTCCGAATTTAGTGAAATTCCAAAATTGTAACATGACTCCTACTAATGCTAAAGTTCATGACCTATACCATCTTAGACGGGCTTTAGCTCCTTGTGATTCTTCGAACAAAGTCTTTAATTGTACCTTGATTAATTCAAGGCTGCTAATTTGGCATACAATTGAATGTCCAGCGTTCTTAGTAACACTGAGATTAGACATACTTTTTGTCATTGAAAACTGGGCGGATAATAAATCCAGTTCTGACTTGGCTCAGGCAGTCCCGGCTGGTTATACAATTGTGAATGTAGATAGAGTAAATAAGAGAGGAGGCGGGCTGGCTATTGTTGCATGTGACTATTTTTCCATACATTGCTCTTTGGATTTAAGTTGTCAGACCTGGGAAGCTCTTTTCTTTCAAACAGAACAACATGCATTGGATGGCATTTTTTTCCACCAATCCACACCTTCCGGTACTGGACTCTTTAACACCTCTGTGGTCTGATCATAAAGCTGTAATGTTTACAATAAGTCAACCTCGAACTTCTCCCAGGAGTGGCAGGAATCCCCAAGGTACCAAGGGTAGGGCCTGGCAGAAAGTCAGTCCATCTACCCTATTTCCTGCCCTATCAGGTACCTTATCGGAAATTAAGTCTGTCCCATGATTGATCCTGACTCAAGCATAAAGAATTACTCGGCCTGACTAAGAAGGGAGATTGACACCCTCACACCAGAAAACGTTTTCACTAATAATAGGAAAACTCCCTCAGAACCTTGGTTCTCTGAGAGCTTGAGAGCCCAGAAACAATTGTGCAGAAGGAAGGAGTGAATATAGAGATCTAACTATGACCCTCTTTATGAAGAGCTTTATAAGCAATCTACTGTAGAGTATAACAAGCATTTGCAATTCAATAGGTCTTGCATTTGCGAGAGCTAGAGCTATTGGTGTTGTAAATGCATACTTGGACTTTTCTTGCCACATACATTTGTCAACCCTGCCATATAGTTTAACTGTGCGCACACATGCGCACATACCACTCCCCATGAACAAAGTTTATGTATAGTGACCACACACAGAGAAAGTAACAAGAAATGGTAGATACGACAGGATGCAATAGGAGCAGTTAGAATTGAACTGCCTGGAGAACAATAATCCCTAATCTCTGCAGTCCGTTTTATTGTGTGCCGTCATGTTTTCAAATCAACCTATTGTGTTTTTTACCACAACAAATCACTAAAACAAACCATAAATACAGTGGTATAGCAGGTCTTCCCAGCTATATCCACCTCTAATTCCATGGTGACGTTAAAAAAACTGTGATGTAAAGGAAAGAAACAGAGACAAGCATATACAGGGAACAGCTTTGTTTTACAGACCGCAATTGTCACCCATTTGAAAGGGAGCAGCAAATTCACATATCTGGGCCATAAGATGGTCATTTTCCAACTAAGTGCGTGTGCCACAGAGCCATGAAAGGACTGCGCAAATGAAAGTCAGTGTGTGAAAGAGAACGTGTTTCGAAAACCCAGAGCTGCTCTTTGGAGGAGGAGGGGAGAGCACACTGCTGCTAAAGTTCAGACCCAAAGCAAGAAGGAAGGGAGCAAGATTTCAACACAAGCATGCATAGACACACACATACCACTCCCCATGAAAAAAGGTTATGTATACAGCGACCACACAAGCCCACTTCCAAAGACAATTGTTGCATTGTAAAGCTCTCCAAAACCTCTGATCGAGTTCTCGCTATATGAAACTTCAAAGTGTCATGGCCACCATAGAGCATGAAGGGGAGATACAACAGAAAATGAAACTTCAGAACTTCATGGCTGCCATGTAGCATGGAGGGGAGAGACAACAGTAAATCAAACTTTAAAGGGCCATGACCGCCATGGAGCGTGAAGGGGAGAGACAAAAGTAAAACGTAGTTTGACCTCCTAAAAGTATATCAGCAATCGTGCAATAATTCGTGGATCAGGGTCAGTCTGCAAGGCCTAACAAAAGAGCCTCAGGCGAGACAAACATAAAGCATTTACCAATGGTATCAAGGGATTGTTGAAAGGCAAACCCAGGAATGAATAAAAGTGATGGGTGTGAGATGGGCATGGTTAAAGCCCACTGAACAGATTACAACAGGTTGAAAAGCAGCGCTTGCACTCTGCTATGTTCGACCCAAAAAGCTGATACTAGAGGAAAAATATATATATTTCTCTACTAAGGTAATAATTTGACAAAATATATTTTTAATACTGTGAAAAGCTTAGTGAAAATGCCTGTCCCAAAAAGTGACAGTTGCAGCACACAGTTTTGCCAATTTTTTCCAGACAAAAGTAAAAGACCTTTATTAACTCCTTTGTAACTAAAAGTCAAACACCTCCTTCTGTTGCCGACAGTCAAGGCAGGACATGCTACAATTGCTGTTTTTGATACATTCTCCCTCTTTAGCACAGAGCAGGTCTTCAACTTAATCAAAGTCACCAGATTCAGAACTCCTTCAGGCCCTTGCCCTCCAAGAACTGCCCATCTTCTAGAAATCCTGAGCTCTCAACTGACTATGATTTTTAAAGAAATACATAACATTGGATACTTCCCCTATGAATGGAAGAAGGCTTCCATTTTATCTTTAATAAAAAAAATGGCCTTGATGCACAAGAGCCAAGTAGTTATAGGCCCAGTTCCAGATTACCTTTTCCAACTAAACTACTGGAGAAAGCTTTAAACATTGAACTTATTTAAATTATTGTTACTCATAGATTGCTCAACTCCACTCAATATGGATTTATAAATGCACATATGACCGAGACAGCATTGGTAGCCGCCTCGGAGGAGCTCATGTCTATCCTAGATGGAGATGGCAACGCCGCATTGATACTATTGGATCTCTTGACAGCCTTTGATACGGTCAATCATACCATTCTGACTGACTGGCTTGTTGAGCTAGGAATAAGTGGTTTTGCCCTCAGTCTGATAAAATAATTTTTATTGGAAATAGTGCAACATGTCGCATTAGGAGGTTTCATCTTGGATCAATTTTGCTTACCATGAGGGGTGTCCCAGGGCCCTTCATTGAGCCCTACTCTTTTCAAAACTTATGTCACCCCACTTATGAGGCTTAATAAATTATTTGGGTTCTTGGCGGTGTCGTACGCCGATGATACCCAAATAGTGGTATCGATAGCCAGCAATCCTGAAAGTACAGCCTCAAGATTCAGCTCCTGTGTGCCTCAAAAATAGGCTGCTGGATGAAGTTAAATTGCCTAAAACTCAACGCCAGGAACATGGAGATCTTTCTCCTGAGCAAATATGCTTCATTTTGGTCACCAAACTGGTGGCTTCAAACAATGTGGGTTCCTCTCTCACCAGTCCATAAAGTAAAGAACCTGGGAATTGCTTTAGACAATCAACTTAACTATTAAAATCAGGTTAACACCCTTGCATCATCAGTATTCTTCACTTCAGGAATAATTAGAAAAAATTGCCCCTTCATACCTTCAGACCTTTAGAAAACGGAGGTTACCACTCTTGTTCTATCCAAATTGGACTATAAGAATGCCTATTTATGGGCATCCAGACAAAATTCCTTCATGAACTTCAGATGCTACGGAATGTATTGGCTTGACTCTTGCTGGGAATCTCAAAATATCAATCTTTGTCTCAGTTGGTTGACTTCGATTGGTAATGAGGATAGAATTTAAGGCCCTCTGTTTAGCTTTTAAGGCACTCCATAACATTGGGCCTGGTTATCTCCAGAACAGATTCACTTGGTATGTCCCATCCAGAAAACATAGATTCTCAGAAGCCAAGTGTTTAGTGCTTCCAAGGTTCAAAAGAGCATCAAGGGGCCAGAAACTTTCTGCTAAGGACGGCAATGCTAAGGAACTCTTCCCCCATGGATATAAAGGACTACTCAGACCTTTTGACATTCAAGGAATCTCTTAAGAAATGGCTTTTTAAGCATTAGAGTAGCATTATTTTATGGTTCCCTCCTATGGCAGTTACATTGTCAAGACACCTCCGGGCATTCGAGTGCTATACAAAATTTTAATCAAATGTTATGTTATGTTATGTTAGAAGACTTGCAAAGCACATAGCTGCCCAGATAGAGGGCTTCCCAGCACTGGTCATCAACACACATCCAGCAAAAATGACTGCAGAAAGGCCTTAAGAAAGTCCCAGGCAGTTAAGATGAGAAAAACCAGGACTTCAAAGATTTCCTAAAAGACGGATGATTTTACAGATTCCTAAAAGCAAGGGGAAAGAATTCCACAGGCATGGCTTTATCCCGAAATGAACAGCCTCCTGTGCATGAAGCGGGGAACAGCAGCCTGCCTAAGACTGGCTGAGAGCAGCGGGCAAGTGGGTTGATAAAAAGTCAACACACTCTCCGGAATGTGCACCCCTATGAGAACAGGACTTTATGAGCAATGCACAGGGCTTTAAACTGAATTTGTTTCTCCACTGGGAGCCAGTGCAGTTTGTACAGCAGGTCAGAGGCAGAGCAAATCTTAGTGAGGGAGGGACAACAACACCCTGGCTGCAGCATTTTGGACTCCCTAAAGTCTACAGACACAGATTTGCTGGCTTCCAAGTATAAGATGTTACAGATGTCCAAGTGTGATAGAATGGCTGTTTGCACAATAACTCGGTGAGCATCTGGGGCAATTAAACCAAGTATGGGTTTGAGACTACGCAAAAGACCAAAGCAAGTACCAGAGACTCTTTTTGCCTGTGCTTCAAATGTGAAGTTACACTCCATCCAGACACCAAGATTTTTTACTGTTGAATTATGTAAAGGAGGAACCCCCAAAGAGGAAGGCCACCAATTATGATCCCAGAGGAGAGGGATCAAATCTAAATTACATTTATGCTGATTTCACCCCCTAAACTGAGAAGGTTGGACACATGTAGGTCTACACTTTGCGGTAATATTGCTACAACAAAGAGTAAGTGCAAGGCAATACATGAGTAAAACCTATACAAGATGTACCTCTTGGTTTGGGTCTTTGAAATGGCACACTGCGATCTCCACAGATTGTTAGCTTTTTATCTTTGTTCTTTTCCTTGCAAGTTTTGTGAGATAGATTCTCTAATTAAGGTTGTTACTATGTTTTTTGAAGGAAGAGCTATCATCTGTTTCTTCAAGTATCCCAAAAGTTCTGGCGTCTGGATCTGTTCTCTAAATTCAATTTTTGTTCTTTGTAGCTTTTTTTTACCTCTTTGCTGTTAGCTTATTACCCATCATTACATTTTTCACCTTTAGAGTTCAGTCTCTCGTCTATTTTCTGAAGGCACAAGCAAACCATTTCTCATTTTGTTCTAAATTCTCCAACTAATCTTTTATATGATGAACTGCTATACTTGTTCCAGACTGGATTACATGGGGTTGTTGCACAGATTCCAGGTTCGGGGAGAGGATGAATGAATGTCTATTTTTTTCCTTCCCTAAGTCTTTCCCCAAATCTTTCTTCTTCCCCTTTTGGCCTGAGACCGTTCAAGCTGTTGCAGAAACATTGACGTGTTGGAATAAGAGAGAATTCCAAATTCGTCATATTCTTCTGAGCGTTCTTGCTGTAGATTTTGAGTCCAATTTGGTTTCTGAGGAAGAATTAATATAGTCCTGGCACACCTTTTTTCCCACTTTTGAAGACCGTATTTAGTTGATCTTGTCTCACATTTCTCATTAAACTATTACTTGTTGCCATATCTTTCTCTGAAAAAGATATCTGTTATTAATGCCAATTCAATGATAACTTGGACCTGAAGGGAATTCAAATCAAGAATCCACTTTTTAACTTTCCTCCATAGTGGAAGTCTTGTTGTACTCCAATGCTTTTTATGTGCATTTTCATGTTTATTTGTTGAATGATGAGCCTAAGTGAGGGGTGGGGCAGGAGAATCACATTTGTGTTGGTGCATTGCTTGGGGAGAGAGATTGTGTTACCTCCAGCGTATATTTGCTCTTGTTAATTCAACCTGGTGGACATTACTGGTCAGTTCCTCAACTGGCCCACATTTGTCTACTGATTCACTGTGCTCTGAGATTATTTTTTCTAACTGCCCCACTTCCAGCATTTTCTCTTCAAGGATTTTTCCTATCATTTAAATTTCTGCTTGAGGTACTTCTAAATTGATCTCATTATCACACTGTTATGTCTTACAATTGCAGACTTTAGGAAGTACATGGTTAACTTCTTTTCAAATTCTGACTCTGTTTATTTTTCACCTTGTACATACTTTCCAACTATACTTATTGATAGATGAAGAAGTCTGCATTTCCCCTTCACCAAAAACATGGAAGTTCCTTTGCTCCTTATGGATATTGGTTCTCTCCTTTCATTTTATGGAGCAAGTGGTACATCAGTCATTCATGTTTTTGCTTGTTGCAGTATCCCTCCCTTTTCCCTTGCCTTTTAGTATTAGTGTGTGTTAGATTGTGGACTGTTTGTGTGGCTTCCCAGAGGGGCTAACAGATACAGTATCTGTAATTACTTTGAAATGTGCGTCTTTATGGTAAACTCTGTTTTGGGTATCACTCATTAAAGAGTTTCCCTCTTTCTCCAAGGAAGTCAATAGTTTGGGCCTCTTCGGTCCATCTCGTGCTCCTTCCTCCAACGCCTCCTTCTCCAATGCATGCCACCTGACTACCTCTCTACCTGCTGTTGACTGGGCAATCATCGCAGGTTCCTTCATCATAGCCTTCCCAGCCACCATCCAGATCATCATTTGGGCAAGTGTGGAGTGAAGCTGCACTTTCAACATTTGCCTCTTCAATGTGTTTGTTGCTCCATTTTGTTTTACTGCTGCCAGGATGGAGTACCGGGGCTCCCCCAGACATAGATTTGTTTGCTAGTGAGTTCCAGTTTTAAAACATGCTGCTACGAATTTACTCCCCCATTGCTCAAGGTCAGATTGTTAGAAATGATGTTTTGGCAAGGTTTATTTGCCTGAGCCAGATCTGCTCTCCTCCACCAGTTCTAGAAGCACATGCCAAGAGCTGCTATGCTCTATGCTGACTAGTGGCCTTCTTCCTGTAGTGACCGTTCAGTTCTTTGAGCCATCCTGCTGGCTTTTCATCAGAAAGAGCCAAATGTAAAATCCTGGAAATGGGAAGCGCTGCCCCAGATCACTGCCATATGTCTAGCCCAAAGCCTTGGAACTCCCACATCTTCTACATCAAAAATAATGAACTTGAGATCTTCACGGTTACTTTTCAAGCAGATCTCTCGTAAGCATCTCATGTCAACCTAGTGGATAAAAAGGTCAAGATTCAACCATACAAATCACATGTTTATCTGCATCAAGAACAAAGCAACAGTGGATCCAGAACACTTTCTTTTTGTCCTTTGCAAAAGGAATACAAATAATTCCATCACTGATTCATGTGCATAGCTCTTGGGGGGCCCCCTTTACATTCTGCAGCTTGTAGTTTTACTGTTACAAGTGTGCATCTAAAAATGAAAGCATGCACAGTGTGCCTGGTTAAAGAGCCAGGATCAAAGCTTGAGCTGCTTAAAACACTGAGTTTTAAATGAATGCCACCCTTCATCCCAATTAAATATTTTATTTGGCATCAATTGTCCCTTATTACACGTGAGTAGTCATCCATTCCAGGGGTTCCCTTTGTATTCACAATGTGAAAACAAAAACTACAAGTACTAGAATGGAAATTCAAACTCAATCTGCAAAAGGTACTGACAAGGGCAGTTCCCTGAGTCAACAATGTTGTAATTATATAATGCAGGTAAGGCCTATTGGTTCCTTCAGATACCTTAGTTCTCATTGTTGGTAAAGCGAGTGAGAAATAACAAAAGAAGCAAGCTGTATGGCCAGGTCTCTGAGAGGAGAACAGAAGTCCAGTACAACCCTTTAACATACTACAAGAAGCCAAGACAGAGACTGAATAGATCCAGGAGCATATTAAAGAAAATAACACCCAGGCAAAAATCATGACCAAGCAATTAGCAAGAGCAAGCTTTGATATAATCAACTGAACCTTTCTACTGGCTTCCAATCATTAAACCTGGAAAAGGAAGAATTAGTACTAGAAGTTCTAGGAAACTAGAAAAGGAGTGAAAGTTCAGAAAGAAAAAAATGTAATTGTCCGGGGTGTAAAACCATCACTGGATTCTAAATAGTTATAATGGGTGGATCAAAAGTGCCTGAGTACTGTATGATTATCTGCATTGATGGCACTGTGGTGCTCTGCAGTCTTGTCATCATTTTTGGTGACTTACCCACTTTTCCGAAGGCCAGAGTGCCTCGGCTGAGAGCAGAAGTCTCACTGCAATCCTTGCCTGGATGAAAGAGAATTGAAAAATCTCCTCGATGCACTGAAAGGATAGTGATAGGTATGCACCAGACCACACTGATGAGGGCAGAACCATGATGGATGCAACCGGTTCTGAAAAGCCTGCACTCTTTTAGGGTTTGACATTGACTGGTGTAGTGGTAGAGGAATGCATCTTTCGTAAGTTCTTGTGCTATTGCTGTGCTTCACTATAATCTGCCCTGTTAACAGGTTTTTCAAGATGTAAAGAACTGACATTTTTGATGAGTAAAGGTGTATGAATAGTAGATGCAGGTTCCCAAAAGCTATGATAAGAAGAGCATCTTTACAATCCATAAGGTAATAGGAGTTGTCTCTATTAATATTAGAGTGAGAAATATATTTAACCAGGCATTCTTCTTATCCCTAAACCATTGCAAATGAAGGGGGTTTGTTTGTTCTGCAGAGAGAAGGCTTTGAAATGAAGAGTTATAAAGAAGGGGCTTAGAGGGTTGAGTGAATCTTCCAAGAATGCAGAAGATGCAGTTTTAATGCAGCAGGACCTAGGGAAGGCCCATAATAACTTTGGGCTTTACTTTGAACAATGAATTTAACTAGGACGACTGACAGAAGAGAGGCATACCTCATCACCAACTTAATAGATGATGACCAGCATTGTGTGTATGTTGGTCTGCCTGTTCTGCCTTTGTCAAACCTGTTTTAAATTGTATACAAGAAGCATTCTTGTCTTTGAAGGTTTTAAGAAGAATTGGATTAATACATGGATGACTCCCCATGTGTGACAAACAATGTCTCATTCCAGTGAACTAGCATCTGGAATTGTTATAAATATTTTCAGTGGTAGGAAGTAATGCATTCCAATAGTCTTGAGAAACAGTCATGAGGGCACACAATTATCCTCCTAATGCTCTATTTAATATTTCAGTGTGTCCATTGGTTTGGGAATTAAGACCAGAAGTTATTGCTTTCTATATTCCATGGTTTGTGCACAGGAGTGCCCGAATTTTGGAGACGTATTGCAGATCTCGTTCAGAAATAACCTTTGCAGAAAGACCATGTCTGTTGTCTGCTAGGGAAAACAATGCCATGTGAAATACTTTCAGAACCTGATGAGAGGCGGAATAAGTGCTGTGCAGCTATCTGAGAGATGAAGACCACCAATAAAGTTGTTTGAGATGAAGTACCATAATTTACAAGGAAGTCAAAGACTGAATAATAATCCTGACCTTTGTTGAGTACGTCCTTGGCTTTTTTGGTTAATGCATAGCAATCTGCATAGAGATGGACATCTTTAAATATGGTGGGGCACCCAAACCATTTTTTATTTTTTCTTCTTTTACTTTGCATACTATGGCCCTCATTCTGACCCTGGCGGTCGGCGGAGAGGCGGCGGTCGGACCGCGAACAGACCGGCGGTATTAAAAATGGCATTCTGACCCTGGCGGGAACCGCCAACACAGCCCGCCAACTTAACACTCCGACCGCCACAGCGGTACAAACAAACAGCGCGGCGGTTCCCGCCAACAGCCCGGCGGCAGACAAAGTACCGCCCACCCTATTACGACCCACCAATCTGCCACCTTTTCCGGGGCGGGAGCACCGCCGATAAGAACACGGCGGAAACAGACTACGAACGGGAAAACGCTCACCTCTACGCACTCCACGGGAGATTCCGGCAGTATGGAGCCAGAGTTGCAGGTCATCCCCGCACTCCTATTCCTCCTCATATACCAGGAGCACGCCCGGCGGCGCGGAAGACATCGGTGAGTACTGCACCTACGACACAGGGGAGGGAAAAGATTACCGGCACACACCCACCCACCCACACCCACTACAACACACACATCAATGCATTCCCACAGATCACTGTCACAACCCACAAACCACCCCCCTCCGAAATAATGCAAAGACCAAAAGAAGAGATCAGAAACGGGCAGATATATTGAAATAAACTATGTACAAAATATATACAGCTACTAAATGTAGTCCAACCACTGTCCGTGGATCACAGGGGTCCTGTGCAAAGGGGCAAGGCCCAGTCCCACGACAAGAACTCCACGGAGAGAACACTGCAGGGGCATCAGAAAGAAAATAGGACAGGCACCTCAGGGGGAAGGGAAGGGGGGGCACCTCAGCCACTTGAGTACACGACGCCAGATCCACGAGGGGACTCCATGACCACTGGGCCATCCTGGGGAGAGCAAAGCCACAGTCCATACAGTCCATACAGTGGGTGGCCTGCCCACTGGGCCATCCTGTGGAGAGCAAAGCCACAGTCCAAACAGTCCATACAGTGGGTGGCCTGCCCACTGGGCCATCCTGGGGAGAGCAAAGCCACAGTCCATACAGTCCATACAGTGGGTGGCCTGCCCACTGGGCCATCCTGGGGAGAGCAAAGCCACAGTCCAAACAGTCCATACAGTGGGTGGCCTGCCCACTGGGCCATCCTGGGGAGAGCAAAGCCACAGTCCATACAGTGCCTGGATACCATGGAACGCACCTTCCCCCGTAGGTCGTTCCATCGCTTCCTGATGTCTTCCCGATTTCTGGGGTGCTGTCCCACTGCGTTCACCCTGTCGACAATCCTCTGCCATAGCTCCGTCCTCCGGGCAATGCTGGTGTATTGGACCTGTGTGCCGAACAGCTGGGGCTCTACACGAACGATTTCCTCCACCATAACCCTGAGTTCTTCGTCTGTGAAGCGGGGTTGTCTTTGGGGTGCCATGGGGTGGTGTGTATGATGTGTGGGGTGGAGTATGTGTATTTAAGTGAGTTGAGTGTGGTGGTGTGTGTTGTTTTGTGTGTGGATAGTGTGTGGGTGATGGTGTTGAGTGGCTGTGGCTGTTATGTTTTGGATCCTGGTGTCTCTCTCTTGCCTTCTTTACGATTTTGTAAGCGTAGGGGTTTGTGGGTGATGTGGGTGGGTGTTTTATATTGTATTGTGTGTGTGGGAGTGGTGTGTGTATGTGTATCAGGTGTGTGGGATTCAAATCGTCCAATGTGGGTGAGTTTTGTTCGTTGGTGGGTATTCTGACCGCGCCGGTGTGTCCCGCCAATGGAATACCGCGTTTGAATGACCGCCGCGTGGATTCGTGGGTCGTAATGGGATGGGCGTATTTCTGTTGGCGTGGCGGTGGAGGTTTGGTCACCTCCACCTTTCCGCCGACCGCTGGTCTGGCGGTCTGTTGTGGCGGTCGGATTTTCGGAGGTTTGCCTTCTGCGGGTCAGAATGACCGTGGCGGGTTTCCGCGACCGCGGCGGGATTATGGAGGATTTCTGACCGGCGGTAGGCGCCTTTTACCGCCGAGGTCAGAATGACCACCTATGTTTCTTACTTGATTTCTATTAATTGGTGCTGGTGAGAAATTAGGCTGTTGGTTGAGTGCGGTGTTAACCCTGCTCAAGCAACAGCCACAATCCCTGTCAGGGTGAACCACTCAAGCCACTAAATTAATCTGTGCTTAATCCTCTGATAGCTTGGCACAAAATCAGTCAGGCTTAACGTCGAGGAAATGTGGAAAGTATTTATGTAACACTGAAATAATAATAAAGTGAAAATGCAACACAAGAAAAATCCAACTCCAATTTTGAATATTAGAGTACAGACATCTAATCAGTAGAACCTGAGTAATTAATTTTTGAATTTTACAATAAAAACTACCACCTAAAAGATCAAAGCACCAACCACGGACATCTAGTCACGTGAGACTAGCTTAAAGTTTTAAAAAATGGCTGACTGTGGTACAGTGCAAGTCAGATATAAAAAGTGGATTGGGTCCCCCGTCAGCACCTACCTTTGAGATTAGAAGAATTTTTTACAAAAAGTTGCTAGAGAAGGTAAAGTTCAGTGGGCAAGGCCGAAGACAGTGTTTGAGGAGAAGGTTATGGCTTTGGTGAGCTGCTTGATTAAGTTGTGGTTCAAGATTTCTACAGTCAGACTTAGGGGCATATTTAAGAGCCCCTAGCGCCATTCCAACACTGCATTTTCTATTCATCGCCAGCCTTGATATGTAAGCGATGAAGGGCTTCGTTTTAATTCAGCTTTTTGAATATCTTGGTGACCTGCACCACTTCTATGATATCAGAAAACAATAAAGAGCATACTGCTGCTTCACTGGTATTTGATTTGAACTTTTAAATGTCAATGCATGGTCATAATTCCGTAGTCTTTTTCTTTGGTACAGAAATGAATGACAGGCTTCTGGTGATTTTGAAGGAACTTCAGATCCATTTAATGAATTAGTGTTGAAATACCCCTGAAGTGTTTCTGTTTCCTATTGAGACAACCAGAAATAATTACAGCATATGGTTGGTAATTCATTGTATAATTGCCTGGTCTGTGCATGGGCAAATTACATTTCTTATCTTAAATGCAGACACCTGAATAAACATGATATTTGTCTCAGATTACAAATAAGAGAACAGCCAATATGAATGGTTATGGGCACAGTTCTTGTGATGAAGCTGCACAACTTGTTAGACAACATTCTCCTGTACTGTTTTGCACGTTGTTTTGGGATTCCAGGAGCTTAGGGCCTGATTTAGAGTTCGGTGGGCACAGTACTCCTTTGTAAATGCCACCAAACTCTCAGTCCGCCTGCCTCATTTAGAGACAGTAGATCATACTGAGTCCTTTGACAGAGTTAAGAAGTCCCCTAAATAGTAGGGGGAGATGTAAAAAGGACATTCTACCATCTGCCCTATTTAGAATGGACGTTGTAATGTCTTTTTATTTTCTTGTTCATCACTCCCATGGAAAATCTGGTAGTGAGTACCAAGGGAAAAAAACAACAGATCCCCATTCCCTGGGAAAAAAACTCACGGGTTGTGAGGGGCCATTATTTTTTCTGGTTTTTCAAAAACAAACTCCTATTTTGGGAGTATGTTTATGAAAAAAACAAAAAAAAACATTCACAGGTTTGACTGCCGGCCATCAAGGTTGACTGTACCCTCTGCCAAACTTTTCTATATTGACAGGAACTGCCATTGATGGTGGTTCTTGTCAATGAAGAAAGATGCCTGTGGGGCCGGCTGACATATCAAAATTTGGCAGACAGAGGTCCCTCAGGATTGCAGAAGTAATGTCCTTTGCCATCTAAAAGGATAAAATCCGCCCGCCAAACTCGAACTCAGTCTGATAATATTCGGCCATCCAATTTTTAGATGAACTGTGCAGTGATGACCATTACATATTTATGATGGCAGAATCAAAGATCAAACTCAATTGTTTCATGATATTTAGAGATTGTGAAATATAGGGGTTGCATTTGTTCACTGACTAATCTTAAAATAGGAGTTCCATACACAGTTTTGACCACATGATTTCATATTAGTACCTTAGGCCTGTTGGATAGCCTTACAGTATAAGATGTTACCAAGATCAACAAGCATTGGCAAAACCAACAGGCCTCACCTCTGTAAGAGCTATTGGCTTTGCCAATGTGTTTTAGACATGTTGTACACCAGTGTGGCTGCTGTTCAGCATGCTAAAGGTTAGTGGCATAGAGGAGAGTCATGTGGAGTGTCGTATTGTTGAGCAGAGAGTTCTAGAGTGGAGTGGAAGAGAGCGTTGTGTATGGGAGCGGCATAGTGTGGAGTCACGTAGAGTGGCATACACTGGAGTGCCGTATAGTAGAGTGGACTAGTATAGAGTGCATTGACATAGAGTGTTGCAGGTATAGTATTGTAGCAACATTAAGTGCAGTAACATCAAATTCAGCGGCATACAATGCAGCGTCATAGATTGCTGTGGCATAGATTAGAGTGGTGCACAGTAGAGTGGAGTATTGCAGAGTGGAGTGGCGCAGAGTAGAGTGGCACAGAGTACAGCACTGTAGAGTACAGTGGCATAGAGTGGTACAGAGTGGAGTGGCATAGAGTTCAGTGATGCAGAGGGCAGTGGCATTGAATGCAGAGGCATACAGTGCAGAGTGGAGTTTAGTGGCAATGAGTGGGGCAGAATAGAGTAGCAGTGAGTGGTGCAGAGTAGATTATAGTACCATAAAGTGCAATGCCATAGAGTGCAGTGCGTAGCGTGGAGTAGCACAGAGTGGAGTACTGCAGAATACAGTGGCATAGAGTTCAATGGTGGAGAGTACAGTGTTGCAGAGTAGAGTGTCAGAGTGCAGTGGCGCAGAGAAAAGTGGCATAGAGTACAGTGATGCAGAGTAGAGTGTCTTTAAACTACTTTAGCTATTACAAAGGTTCATTACTTTAGCCTAGGCCTGCAGCTTTTGCCCTTTCACTCTGAGGCATGCATTTTTATTTCTCTATATTTTTTAGCTGAAGCCTTCTTTTACTGGGGATGTTTTTTATTTTTTTATCCTCTTGTCCTTTACAAAGACTTCTGTTATTCTTTTCTCTGCACAACATTCTCATGCTGTGTTCTATCCAAGGTTGTATGCGATAATTTACAAATTATTGCCAGTACAAAGCATTCATTATGTCCTCAAATCTTATACACAGAAATATAAGTGTTGTCAAATCAGGGCAGTTTTCTCTGAACACCAGGGGCCATATTTATACTTTTCGACGAACAACTGCGCCAACGCAGTTGTGCGTCAAAAATTCTAACGCCGGCTAACGCCATTCTGAAGCGCCATACGGGCGCCGTATTTATTCAATGACGTTAGCCGGCGCTAGCCGGCGGAGCTGCCTGGTGTGCGTCAAAAAAAATGACGTACACCAGGCAGCGCCGGCGTAGGGGAATATGGAGCTTGGGCGCCAAAAAATGGGACAAGTCAGGCTGAGCCAAAATTTTCACCTCAACCCGATTTGCGCCATTTTTTTTTACTCCCAACCCCCATTAAAATGACTCCTGTCTCAGCAAAGACAGGAGTCATGCCCCCTTGCACAATGGCCATGCCCAGGGGACTTCTGTCCCCTGGGCATGGTCATTGGGCATAGTGGCATGTAGGGGGCACAAATCAGGCCCCCCTATGCCACAAAAAAAATAAAAAAATAAATTACTTACCTGAACTTTCCTTATGTTCCCTGGGATGGATCCCTCCATCCTTAGGCGTCCTCCTGGGGTGGGCAAGGGTGACAGGGGGGGTCCCTGGGGGCATGGGAGGGCACCTCTGGGCTCCTTCCGAGCCCACAGGTCCCTTAACGCCTGCCCTGACCAGGCGCAAAAAGACGAAACGCAAAAGCGGCTGGACGTCATTTTTTTTGACCCGCCCACTCCCGGGCGTCATTTTTGCCCGGGAGTGTAAATACGGCGCACATGCCTCGGAGTCACTTTTTTAGACGGGAACGCCTACCTTGCATATCATTAACGCAAAGTAGGTGTCCACGCTAAAAAGTGACGTAAACTCCATGGACTTTGGCGCTAGACGCGTCTAACGCCAGAGTATAAATATGGAGTTAGTTTTGCGTTGAATTTGCGTAAAAAAAAACGACGCAAATCCGGCGCAAACGGAGTATAAATATGGCCCCAGATGTTTTATTATAAAACACTTCACTGCTACCTACATGACAAATCGCCTTTGCAAGTTTCTACTGAGACCTGACACAGCCTCTCCCTCATGTGGGAGAATTGGCGGTAGACCAACAGACCTCGTCTTTACCTACAATCACAGTTATGGGGAATGGAGCTCTCCCATTGGGGCTGATGGGCAGATTAGGGCCTACACTGCCATGCTCTTGTAGGGAATCTTACTAGCCAGGTAGGGATTTTGGAACCATTGGTGTGACAGTATGGTGGGGCTTTTCCTATGTTTCACTTTCCTTGTCACCGTCTTGCTTTTATTATGTTTTATCATGCTCATAATCGCATTACATGCCTTTTACATAGAATACAGTTGATTCAATAAAACCTATTGAACCTCTCGTACTGCTTCTATTTTGCCTTTGTATGTGTGAGACATATGTGACTGAGAGGAAGGGGTAAGATCTGTTCCACCTTGATTTCCCTCAGAAATCCAGAAGACATTCTTAGGACTGCCACAAATCACCTTTTACTCTTGGGTACTGGTGAGGTGCTGCAAGCTGGCCGGGAGGGTAAGGCTGACAGTTGTCACATGGCGCAGGATTAGACTCTATTCCCCACACCCAGTGGTGCTGCAACCCAATTCCATCAGTCTTGTTTCTCTAGCAAGAGTCTTTACGACAAGAGTGTTGTGGCATAGAGTGCAGTGATATAGGGCCAGATGTATCAAAAAACCAAATTGCATTTCTTAAATAGGGAACTTCAAGAAATTGCTATTTAAGAAATGTAAAATGGTGTGTATGAATTTTGTGGTTCGGTAAAAGCGATTTCTTAAAATTTGCAAATGCTATTACCGAATCGCAAATTGAGAATCCGACCCATTCGCACCTATGGGCCTGTTGCAAATGTTTTTGCATTTCCCAAATTGCGAATTCCAGTTAGGAATTTGCAATTTAGGAAATGCAAATCCCAGGGTGCTGGGGGCCTAAGGCCACTTCTGCTGCAGCCCAAAAATATTTTTACGGACATGCGAAGCACACACATGCCTTAGGGGCATGTGTGCCTTACATGTCAATTTTAAAAATGCATTTATAATGCATTTTTAAAATTTGCACATGGTTACCACCAAACTTCAGTTTGTGGTAATTGCATTTCCTAAATTTCCAATTCACATTTACAAAATGCTTGATAAAGGTGCTTTGGAAATCGCAAATAGGAATTCTCTAGTTGTGATTTCCAAATCAGAGAATAGTAGTTTGCGATTCTCTAAATGGGGTTGCAATTTTAAGGAATCGCTAAAATATCGATTTCTTAAAATTGCACTGTGAATGCCTTTCATACATTGTGAAAAGCAATTTTGCATTCACAAATGGCCGAATTTTGCAATTCCCACCGTTTGCGAATGCAAAAAAGCTTGATACATCTGGCCCATAGAATGCAGTTGTGCAGAGTGCATTGGCATAGAGTGCAAAGGTTAAGAGTAGAGTGTCAGAGGGCGCAGTGGCATACAATGGAGTGGTGCAGAGTGCAATAGAGTGGTGTAAAGTGCAGTGGCATAGAGGAGATTGTTTCAGAGTAGAGTGAAGTGGAGTAGAGTGGAGTGGTGCAGGGTAGAGTGCAGTTGCATAGCATGGCATAGAATGTAATGGCATAGAGTAAAGTGGTGTAGGGTGCAGTGGTATGCAGTGCAATGGTGTACAGTAGATTAGAGTGGCGTACAGTGGGTTGGTGTATAGTGCAGGGGCATAGAGTTGAGTTTTACAGAGTAAAGTGCATTGGCATAAAGTGTAGTGGCATTGAGTGCAGTGGTATACAGTGCAGTGTTGCAGAGTGACAGTGTACAGTGGCATACAGTAGAGTTGTGCAGTGTAGATTGATGTGGTATAGAGTGTAGTGGTGAAGAGTGCAGTGGTGTAGAGTAGAGTGGCAAAGGGTGCATTGGCATAGACTAGAGTGGTACAGAGTAGAGAGGCTTAGCATGAAGTGGAGCAGAGTGGAGTAGTGCAGAGTACAGTGGAGTGGTGTAAAGTGGAGTGATGCAGTGTAGAGTGCCCTGGTTCAGAGTGGTGCAGAGTAGAGTGGAGTGCCATAGACTGGAGTATGCATGGTATGGTAGTGCACTGCAATTATAGAAAACACATTTTCAATTGAAATGACCATTACATTTGCACAGACGTATAGTTTTACTAATAAAACTATACAGTCACAAACGAAAATGTGTGGGAATTGCATCACCTAGTGTAATGATTTATTTCATTTAATCATTTATTTGGATCATATTAAAGTATTTGTTGCCAACATGATTAAAAAATAACAAAAAATAAAATGGGCTTCCTTTGTGTTACTAATTCTGATATATTCTGAAATACTTACACAGTTCATTTAAATGTTGTTGTGAGCTAGAAAAATCCTCCTTTCTACCATCATTATTCAGCAAGATTGACAGATAAGGCCTCTCACTTTGAAGTCAGAGAAAGAAAAGGAAACAAGTGCCCTCGGAAGACAGCACCTGACATTTGACCTCAGCCTTTGAATGCACAGCAAATGTGACAAGATAAGAAGAAAAAGCTTTAAAGGCCTCTTTACAGACAGGTAGTTCATGGAAGGATACAGTAAACACGGTTTAGTCAACGGGAGGGAAAACTGAACCTGGAGAACCTAAAACAAATAAAGCCAGCAAATGGCCAGAATCTGCGATTTACGAACGACAAAGCCAATGGTAATCAACGGGCAGAATGCATTCCTAGGTCAGCTTTTGGAGTCTCCAAGATGTCTCCAGCAAACCAGACAATGGCGCTGACCTAAAAAACCTCCATGCACAGGGCCTGGCTGGTTAAGGATATTACAAGATTTTGAGTAGTTGTAAATCACCTATTTTTCAAAGACTAGACCTTTCCTATGGTTGAGTGCCTAAATGCAGTTGATTTGTTGCTGTATCTCTTTTCAAAATACTTCGAGTCAGATCTTAAGGAAAGCAATATAGCTGATCCAATTAGAGAAGTCCTGCTGGATATTCTAAAACTTTGTGCCTCATTTATCTCAATAGGAGTTCAAGAAGTGGCTTTACCAATACAAAGGAGCTACTGAGGAAATGCCCTGGGGCCAATTGACATCCCAATAGATATTTTTAAAGCAAACACCCCATTACAGGCCACACTTACAACAAATGTTAGTAGTGGGGGTAGGCCCACCACCAGAGTCGTGGAGGACAACAACTACCATCCCTATTCTAAGAAGGGGGACAGGGGTTCACCCATTTGCTATTGCCCAATAGCCTCATTAGATTCCACTGCAAAAATATTGGGTTAAGTCCTTTTATCGAGATTAGAAACCTGGGATGCAAAAAAGAATATCTTCTCTGAAGTACACTACAGCTTTAAAACTGGAAAGGATTCTGTGGAGCATTGCTTTATTCATTACTTTATAGGTGGAAAATATGTTGTGGCCGAGAGGCTGCTTCACATCCAGTGGTGGCTGGTGAGATTTAAAAATGAAGGAGCATAAAAGACTTTTCCCAAGTCCAAAAAGCAAGCTTGAATGGCTATTTATTATAAATATGTTGAAAACTCAGACCAATGTAACTAAACTGGAACACTTTACAGAAGCACCAGCTAAATTACACAAGGTCCGAATCCTTCTTTTTAGACATGAGGAGATTAAGGGATTTGCCAGAATCACAGGATGGATGTTCAGCCGACTATGGGACTCACTTTCACTGAATGTTATTCTTCTTTAGAGTATCCGCAGCTTCTGCATTCCACCTGCCCTGCCAATCTCGATGCTGCTCTTTAAAATAAAGAGCACGAGGTCCTTTCAGCAGTATATGGCCACTGCCTCCAGATTGGCTGGGCAGGACTCCTTAGCGCGCCATCGAAGAAGGGGGGCAGCTGTCACTGTCCACCTGGCTTCCTTATACAGAACCTATTCAGAGACTTCTGAGTGTGCATGTCTGTTTGGCATTGCCCAAATATTTGCCCTACTTCACATGCACACGTTCTTACAGTAGCCTGTCACTCTCTTGAGCAGTGCAAGGAGGAGGGCTACACTTCCTGCAATATGTGACTGCAATGTTGCAGCACTTGCTCGGCCTAAGTAAATATGGGGAAATTAATGGTCATATTTTATAGGGTTTCTTGCAGGTCTCAGGTGGCAGGGCAATGCTCAAATGCTCCTGAAGAGGAACCGCCACTGTTTACATATAGCTTTCATGGGGCTCTCTTATGCTTTTGACCTGGTAAATTGCTCCAAACTTTGGGCTCAAGTGGAGGATATGGAATGGAAAAGGAATTTCTTATCCTGGTGAGACCCTATACTGGTGAGCTTCTGTTAATGTCTGGTATGGACCACAGGGTAGTGTACCTCACAAAACAAAGCCAACCAAGATGTGCACCAGGGGTGTATCTTAGCCCCCTTTCTTTTTTTATTATCATAAATGATATGGATCGCCATTTACCTCTCACAGGAAAGGACACACCTCAGATGGAGAATCATCCTGCCTCAATTCTTCTGTATGCAGATGACGCAGTCCTCATTGCAAGAATAGTCAATAGTCTCCAACTTTTACTTAACTAATTTTTCTCTTTTATGCAGGACTTAGATTTACGGGTAGATTTTTTAAAATCATTTACCATGACGTGTAGTTGTTCTAGCTCCAAGCCTAGGTCCTACCAAGTGGAGCATGTTTGCATAGAAAATGTTAAGATCTGAAACTGCTTGGTAGACCCTTTTAACTCATGAAATGAAATGAAATGCCCCCCCCCTTGAACATTAAGCTCACAACAATTCAACAAAGCTATGGCAGCTGCTTTTTGGTTTTCATCCCATTGTTATCAAAATTCGTCTTTGATCATAAATATATCCAAGCTGCTGGAATTGTGTGGCCGAATAGGACTAAAGGATGGATTTATTGCATGGTGTATCGCCTGTGGTTCAGCAACAGCGACAGAGCAAATTAAACCATTGTACTGGTGGAGGAACTGCCCACCAGATTTATATATGACCACCAAGCTGGCAGACATTTATAAAGCATTGGCAGGAACCACCCTGACTGCAGTTCCTGTCACTGGGTTTTGCTGTTTAATGAAGAGAGCCTTTCGTTAAACAGCTTACTTTTCAATTTCAAAAAGAAAATTCTGAAACAGGAAAAAGATAATGCCCCTCTTCTCATGGGAGTCATTTCTCATGGTAAGGGGGGCCTTATCTTGTTTTTACTGTCCCTCACTGACAGTGTTTGTCTGGCAGTGTTGGACAGTAAAAAACAAAAAGTAATATATCCGTACATCCTAATTTTGTGGACAGACATATAGCTAATTCTACAATGGCCCTACTCTGTTAGGCCATTGGAGATGTTTGGCCACAGTGGTGACACAGTAATCACTACCATGACCAAACTCAAGGTTTGCCCACCTCAAAATCAGATGGCAGACCAATGTGATGGTGTGGAGGGAACTCTGGTGCCATTGCCTGTCTTGGCCAATATAGAAATCAGGCTCTGACTTATGTGGCACAGTGGTCAAATGATTCTGCAGAGAAAAACATTATGGAGCATATAGTGCATAACATACGTCTCATCATGTACCCTGGCCTGACCCATGTATAATCGTTAGTTCACAATGCAGGAAATGAGGGGAATCCAGCCAGGTCCTGGATTCAGCAACAGATATTAAACAAAATCCTTAATCCAGCTGATCTCAATGAAATATACATAATTTGTCCCGGTGTAATATGCTGCAGCACACATTCCACAATGACCACGTTGTCTCTTTTCTGTTAGAAGCAGCAACCTGCAGACAGTGAGTGGTTCCAAGTTTCACTTCTACCTGGACCCTAAACGAAGGACTTCTTTATAGAGCTGTCAGTCCTCCTTTTGTTGTAGTTACATGGTGCCCGAGAGCTTCCAGTAGCAAAACTCCTTGATGCCCATGTAATGAAGGAAAACAAAGTAATACAGCTTGTCATCACTTCTCAAGAACTTAAAATAAACTACGATTGAGAAGTAGGTTTTTGACTTTGTTCAAGTCCTAAATATAAGAGATATGCATGCACTGTAAGAATGTCAGATGTATCTGTTTGTATGAGTAAATAGTTTAATGATTTATATAGAATTCTACTAATTTTTTACTTTAGTATTAATAATAAATCTTTACTATTTAGACGTATGTCTATAAAACAATAAATACGCACATAAACAATATTAAGAGCAAACCATGTACCACACCCTCTCAAATCCTTTACACATTCTTTAGCTCAACCTACTCACAGGACTCCACAGTAACATTTTATGTAAATAGAGAGGCTTATTGTCATATCATTAATCTATGTATAGAATTTTGCCACTCTGGCACTCCTCCTGTGCAATATTGTATGGGAGTTAAAGTACATTATATGGAAAAAGTGACGCACTGCGGTGCAAGGGGCTTGTAAATAAGCCCCATTCTCTGATCTCAGAGATCATACGCATTTCAACCCAAGGTTATGTTTTTTTAAATTGCCAGAGCATAAGCAACATCTAAAAACTCATATTCGAGAGCAACAAGAGCACCTAATTAAGCTGATAAATATTATACTTTAAAAAAGTGGTTTTAAAATCTGTCAATGGATTCTGTGAAAATGAAAGTAACCTAATAAAAGATACACATTAAAATTGTTAGAGCATAATCCACAAGTGTGATTATTCTCAGTATTACAGGGTGCTTAGAATTTCTCATGCTTTTGGATTCAGAAGTTCCAGCGACCCAAAATTTTAATGACAGCAGCCGTAACTGGGGTTCAGAAATGGAGATATATAAGGGTACATCCTTGGGTTAGTCCTGTACTCTATCGTATACCTTGCTGACGGTTTTGTTGATACATAGCGTAACTCCGCAAATCTAGATTCACCCTTGGAGGCTCTTTCAACTCCTCTTTCCATAGGTGAGAGGTTTCCAAGTGCTTAAAATTCCTAGCCTTCAGTGTTGCAGCAATTCCTAACCGGCGCTGCCCATTTTAGTTCACTCATCACAATTTCACCAGCATACGAAACTGAAATGTTTTGAACCTCTGAAGAATATCGTTATTCCGGAAGCACAAAGTAGCTTTATAGGCTAAGAAATTTCAAGCCTGAAGGTCTCATTCCAATCTTATTGCCTGACACATTGTGTTTTTTGGTAACCCCCAAAATGTTTCAAACATTTACCCACACACTTCTCCCAGTTTATGGGAAGCCGTTCATGTCAAAATTACAGCTCCCCATACCGGACACCTCCTGAAATACACAGCATGTTGCAAAATTAATATGACACATGCCAGAATGAATGTACTAAGTGTCAATATAAATATGATACCTGGCAGAGTGAATCTTATTTGAACCAAAACAAATATGAAACCTGGCAGAGTGAATATACTACTTAGTGATTAATATGAATAACTCACACTCCGAATTGAATTAGAGATGTACTGAAATATATATCAATCATACTGAAATACATATGGCACACACTGTAAACTATAAAGCAATCACTGAAATAAACAGAATATTCATCAAAAAGAACGGGACATTTCTTGAAATGACTGACATATGCCAAGAGGAATACGGCGTACATTGGAATGAATATGACGGATTGAAATGACTATAAGGTACTGAAATGAAAATTGATTATTCTGAAAATAATATAATATGCAATGAACATTCCATTTATCAAAGTGAATATGGTTTGCAATGAAAGAAATATGATACCCATTGACATGATTATGATATGTGTTGTAATGGGTATGATTCATGTTACATTTAATTTGATGTGTTAATATGAATGAGACATCCATTGAAAGGAATATGACACATGCTAAGATGAATATGGCATGCATTTAAATGAATATAAGCCCCTTCAAAATTAACTCAACATGCCCTAAACTGAGTATGACCAATGCTGAAATTAAAATGAAATTTGTCAAAATGAATATGTTATGCTTTGAAATTAATATGATACACATCAAAATGGATATTACATATATTGAAATGAATAGGACCTATGTTGAAATGGATATGACACATGTTAAAAATATTATGTCAGGTGTTAAGGAGAATATGACATCAGCCAAAATGAATATGACATTCATTGAAAGCAATATGACACAAGTTAAGATGAATATGAACCACTTTGACATGAATATGACATCTGGTGAAGTTAATATGACCCACATCAAAATAAATATGACATTCATTAAAATGCATATGACACTTTTTTAAATGAATATGAAACTATGTGAGATAAATGTAGCATGCTTTGAAATGAATGAAGCACATATCAAAATGAACACAACCCATGTTTAAATGAATATTACCCCGTTTAAATGAATATGGCTTACATTGAACTGATGTTGATTTGCTTTAAAATTAACATTACATATTGAAATTACATATTCTGAAAGGATATGATATGAACAAAAATGAATTAACAAATAATAATATATGTTTTTGACTTTGTGCTGCATTTAGTTTTTGCCGGGTTTAGGACTCTGAGCACTTTACCACTGCTGACCAGTGCAAAAATACAAGTGCTCTCTGTCTAAATTGTATTGATGATTGGTTTATCCACAATTGGCATATTTGTTTTACCATAAGTCCCTACCATAGTGCAACATGTGTGCCCAGGGCCTGTAAATCAAATGCCTCTAGTGGGTCTGCAGCACTGATTGTGCCACCCACATGAGTAGACCTGTAATCATGTCCAGACCTGCACCCACTTTCCAGGCCCAAACCTTCCCTTTTACTACATGTAAGTCACCCCTAAGGTAGACCCAAGGCAACCCCATGGGCAAGGCACAGTGTATTTAAAAGGTTGGAGATGTACTGATGTGTTTTACATGTCCTGATAGTGAAATACTGCTAAATTTGGTTTTCACTATTGCAAGGCCTGTCGTTCCCGTAGGGTAACATGGGGATTGCCTTGAAATATCTTTTAAGTGTAATTTCCCATTGGGAGCAGATGTAGATATGGAGTTTTGGGTCTCTGAACTCACAATTCAAAAATACATCTTTTGGTGAAGTTGGTTTTTAAATTGTGAGTTTGAAAATACCACTTTTAGAAAGTGGGCATTTTATTGCTTAACCATTCGGTGTCTCTGCCTAGCTGTGGAATACACATCTGGGTCAGGATGACAGTTGGGCTGTTTGTGAGTTCAGTCTAAACAGCCACATAAAGGGATCTGAGGTGTGCCATGCATAGCTTGATGCGTCTTCCTGAGCTAGAGTGGTGGGCGGAGCTGACACTTGCACCTGAATAGTCTGTGTCTGTCCTTATACAAAACAGTCTCCAAACCCCTGGAGTATGTCTGGGGCCAGGGCAGGAATAGCAGGGTCTTGTGCACTAGAAAGACGTCTCTTTTAGGTTTTCCTACTTCTAGGTAGAAATGGGTATAAGTACTGGACCTTTGACCCCACAAATTTATGTTGCTTGCTGCTTCTGTCCTGGGAGTGAAAGAACTGGACTTTGCTTTTTACATCCTTCTTCCAAAGGTTCCCTAAGGGCTTAGAATGAACTTGCCATCTGTTAAGAAGTCTCAGAGACATCAAAGTCTTCATCTGCCAGCACCTGGGCTCTCTTGCTGAGAGCCCTGACTTGCCAAGTGTTGCCAAATCCAGTTCCTTGGCCCTTGGGAGTGAGTTCTGGAACAACCAAGAAGGAACCATGTACATCGACTCCAGAGCAACTTTAGAATAGGTGCCGCTGACTGACTCCATGCAGCTTTCTAGAACCAAGCCGTGGTCTCCACTGAGTACAATGACCGAGACTGATGCCACAGGCCCAACACCGCTGCAGTGCCTGTGAAGTACCACCACAGCGTGAGTCCCGAGTGCAGTGCCATTGATGCTCGTGACACCCAACTCTGACTCCACCGCAGCACCTGTGGACTGATGGTGTGATCACGGCTCCGTGAAGTTGACGCCTTATGCCTTGACCTGCTGGATTCATCGACCCCAACTTGTCAAAAGGAACTGATGCCTCGCCACCGACGCCGCATCACCTTCTCTGCAACCGTAAGGAACCAATACCTCACCTCTCCTGCCTAGCAGACCACAACACACCTCCCTGACTCTGTGCAAAGTTTTTGTTTACTCATTTTTCAAGGTACTGTACCTGGGGTCCATGCAATTCCGTGACCAGCCCACACTCCCACTCGAGTGGCGTCGGACTGTTGGAAATGACTCAGTCAAGACATCGTGATAGCCCCAGTTGGAGCTATTCTGTTTCTAAGTGCTATACTAATATTTAAGGCCTGATTACGAATTTGGTGGACGGGCCACCAGACTGCCATGTTGGCAGTCCCAAAAAGACTGCAGCACTGGCAGTCCCCAGACCACCATATTAGGATTCATACAGGCAGGACCATCATCCACCAAGCAAAAAAGGCAGACCGCTAGCGACGCGGTGGCTTGGATTTAGGCAGTCTGACCTCCAGTGCCATCAGCACCATGGCCAAACACCAAGCCTACTACAAACACACAGTTGCTGTGGCGGTCAACCACTGCAGTCCGCGTTCAGCAAATTAACGGACAAGTGCACACTGGATGAATTCAAAACAACACAGCTGACACACATCGGCCAAGTGGACACACCTGCAAAGGACACTATACTACACATCCCTTCACAGATCACAATCCTTTGCATTGCCACTGCAGCACAGCAAGATCGACCACACATCATTTTGTTAACTTTTTGTCATGTCAGCCCTTTTTCCCCTCATACCATTTTACACCTTTCACACACATCGTCTATTTTTTTCTCCATACTCACCTGTCTTGTTTACTTAGTCACTGTCACCCCCCTTTAATTTCCAGGCATGTCACGGGCCAAAAACCCATGATTTTCAGAAGATGAGTTGAGAGTCATGGTGGATCATTAGAGTAGAGCCACAGTTTTTTGGAGCCTAATTCCACCACACTCCTCTCAGTAGGGAAATTAAAATGTGGGACAGGATAGTCGACAGAGTGATTGCTGTAGACACCATCCTGCGCACAAAGGAGGACATTAGGAAGAGGTGGAAGAACATCAGGGACAAGGTCATTTCCCTGGTCACTATGCAGCAGCTGGAGGCCAAGAAGGCTGGCAGTGGCCCTCACAGTGCCCTGGTAAGACTCTTTGCCTGGGAGGAGAAGGTCTTGGCCATCCTGCATCCTCAGGGCTTGACAGGAATAACTGGGGGAGTGGAGTCTGGCAAGTCACAACACAAATAATTTCACAAAACTGCATTGCCATGCATGCTCACAGCTTAGTTGTTGCCACTGTCTTGTTCATGTACCTCAACAAAATTCAATACCCAGAGTATCTGAGTTGTAACACTGTCAATCTTTATAACTGGATCCAATATCACAGCTACCAAGGCCCATCACATGCCATATGTCAGAATGTTGTCTGGGAATCTCACAATAACAAAAACACATTCCAGGTTTCATGGTATGTTCCAAAATGAAAACTTATGCTCAAACCTAAATGCAGCCTGCATACAGACATGTAATACCAAACATTTGTCAAGTGTTGGAGAGTAGAGAGAGTGGCCCGACTGCAACTCCCCGTACTCACTGTTCCAGTATCTCTAAACACCATCCCAGTGGTCACTTGTCCAAATACCCTTGTTTGTGAACTATCAATTGAAGTGTACTCACCTGGGAGGATCCAATTTGTCAAGTGTGTATAGTAGAGGGAGTGATTGGACTGCAACTCCCAGGAGGCATTATTTCAGTAACTCCAAACACCAGCCCAGTGTTCACTTGCCCAAAGACCCCTGTTTGTGAACTCTCAATTGAAGTGTACTCCCCTGGGAGGATACCATTTGTTTAGTGTGTGTAATGTAGAGAGTGATCTGACTGCAAAGCACAATAGACCATGTTCCAGTAACTCCAAACACCAGCCCAGTGGCCACTTGTCCAAAAACGCTAGTTTGTGAACTCTCAATTAATGTGTACTCACCTGGGAGGATAACATTTGCCAAGTGTGTATAGTAAGGGGAGTGACCAGACTGCATCTCCTAGGAGGCACTGTTTCAGTAACTCCAAACACCACCCAGTGGTTACTTGTCCAATTACCCCTGTTTGTGAACTCTCAATTGAAGTGTACACACCTGGGAAAATACCACTTGTCAAGCGGTGAGGTAGAGGGAGTGACCTGACTGCCACTCCCAGGAGGCGCTGTTTCAGTAACAAGAGTGATCTGACTGCAAAGCACAATAGGCCCGGGTCCAGTAAATCCAAACACCAGCCCAGTGGTCACTTGTCCAAATATACACATACTTCCCCTGCACCATACCCCAGCTGATGTCAAAACTGCTACAAGAGAAGGCCTGACTGGTTGCTAAGTCACATCTGTACTGATTGTGTGTGAACAATGTCAGGTGCTACAATCATGAAGTGAGTGACTCATTGTTGCACTTATGTCCCGTTCTCTAACAGGAGACGTAGCATATCCAAACCGTCCTCGGTTAATGATGACAAGTGGGTCTGCATTTGGTAGGCCACATGTCTATACATACACAGGGAAGACACTTTCCGTACCCACCAAACCAGACGTTTTATTAGCACTCAAGTGTATGGGTGAAGTCTTTACTATGGTAGTTGTCTGCAGGGACTGTATGCATTGAGTCAATTTTGCAGACTGTAAATGTGTTTGTCCAGTCAGGCCTAAGGAGTTTACCCTTCAGAAACCACATTGGAGTGTGGTGTTTTATTGTGGCTCACATCACAGTACATGTTGCTGGAGCATGGGCTACCTGATGTCAGTAGGCTTGCTTCACACTTGTGGTATGTTGACAAAGTGCCCATTTTATGCTTGGTGATTCTAACGTGTGGAACAAAACCATTTAGGCAAAAACTTGTGTTTGTAATTGCTTGATTTATCTCTTGTCTGCAGGGACTGTATGCATTGAGTCAATTTTGCAGACTGTAAATGTGTTTGTCCAGTCAGGCCTAAGGAGTTTACCCTTCAGAAACAACATTGGAGTGTGGTGTTTTATTGTGGCTCACATCACAGTACATGTTGCTGGAGCATGGGCTACCTGATGTCAGTAGGCTTGCTTCACACTTGTGGTATGTTGACAAAGTGCCCATTTTATGCTTGGTGATTCTAACGTGTGGAACAAAACCATTTAGGCAAAAACTTGTGTTTGTAATTGCTTGATTTATCTCTTTCATCCATACAGGTAAACACCCATCAGAAGAAGGGAATTTGGAGAGCCATCATTCAGAAGGTGCAGACTCTGGGGAGAGCCCACTGTTGCAAGAGGTGGGAGAACCTGAGACGCTAGCCCGGAAGATCGCGGAGGTCCAGTCTGAGCTGTCCTCCCACTGTGGGCGGGGTGCACATTGGTGCATGACCCCCCTAGGGACTGCATTCTGGCAGTGACATACCCAGACTTTGATGGGCGTTTGAGGGGACCACAGCAGCCACAAGGAGGTGAGTACAGGGCATATTCCTGCCTTTCACATAGCCACGTTGATGTGTTAGGTTCTGACATCTCCTCCTGATGACTGAGGATGGGCTGTTTGTGACACACAAGATGAGTAACTGTTTGTGTAGACAATGTAATTTGGTGCATACTGATGTGCCGTGCCTATTAGCCCAAGGACCTGGGACACAACTGAGTACAATCCAAAAAACAATTGCTCTCCAGGGACAACCTAAGGCTGTCTACAGTGATCCATCAAGTAAGGTTTGTTGTTGTAGTGGGTCTAAATTATATGCAACAGACCACTACTCCTCAGTGTTACAACCCAAAGAAAAAGAAGTGGTGGATCACTGTCCTCAGCCATTTGTCTGGCAAAGTGAGTAAATTAGTGTCTGCTCCCCAGAGGCCACTTGTTTTCAGTGTGTGACGAGTGCTGGTGCCTCACTACTGTCTGTAATGTGAAGGTGGCCATCATACATGTCATAGAGCATACATTGTTCTTTGGGTGTAGCTGCAGATCAAAACTTTCCTTTGGTAAATGGGGAATGTCAGTTGACATGATTTATTATCTATTCACTGTTGCCAAAATTCCTTGTGTCAACATGTTAGCATGTGTCCCATTCACTTTTGATAAAATGTGTACACTGCTGTTTCATGCATCATTTACCTGTGTTCAGGGGATGATTTCTGTATTCCCTCACATATAATTGCATGCTAACCTGTCTTTGGAATTGGACATATGCAATGGGTCTACATTTCATGTGGTGCCACAGACAGGAGTGTGTCACGATTGATTGTTGGCTCACACATACCCTCACCCTTCATTGCAGGTCATTTGGCTGTGGTAGCAGTGAGGGACATGACAGGTAGGACTAGAGGTTTTGCTCACAATGTCCATTTTCATGCCACTGATGTGGCATCATGTGGCAAAGTGCACTGCACATGTGAGATGGGGAAGATTTGTTACCTGACTGTTGGCATGCATCATGGAGTGACTTGCAGTTATGTTGGAATCACATGTAGTTGGGTACAACCATTCATTGACGGACATCTGGGTTTGCAGGACCAAAATGGAGACAGTGGTGTAGCTTCCCATTGGGCAACATGTTGAGGGCCTTCTACAAATACTTGCAAATCCCTGGGCCTCTACAGGATACAAAGGATTAATGGCATCTACTGATGCAATCAGACTATGTCATAGTAAGGGGTGCCAAGTAGTAGTCTAGATTTCCCTGGGACTAGCTGATTCATTGTGTTGTGGATTTTAGAGACATATCTCCCTGACAATTTGCACATTTTGTTTACAGTATACATTCCTTGCCAAATATGTAGTATATCTGAGCAACATTAGTACTACCTCCATGACTCCATTAGGACAATTTACACATGGTGAAGTGTGAATTGTTGATATGTTTCCAGTGTGACATGAGTATTTCCATGTCACCTCCTTCAAGATACTGTACTGCTGTCAGCAACATGGCAGGATTTTGGAGCATCATTTCTTATTGTTGTGTCATTGTGTATGTGACACATAGATGTCTGCCTGACCTTGTGTGGGATCTGTTGGAATGAACTTGGCATTGGCCTACTATTATATGACAACAGGTAACAGGTATGCTCCACAAGGCAAAGCATTAAGGGCCAGATGTAGCAAGCCGTTTGCATGGCGCAAACTGCGAAAAACGCAGTTTGCGCCATGCAAACGGCCTCCCGCGATGCTCATTGCCAAATTGCGAGTCGGTACCGACTCGCAATTTGGGAATGCGACTCGCAAATAGGAAGGGGTGTTCCCATCCTATTTGCGACTCGCATCGCAATTCAGAGTTGCTTTGTGACCGCGAATGCGGTCGCAAACCAACTCGCAGTTACCACCAGTGTCACACTGGTGGTAACACATTCGCAAAAGGGAAGGGGTCCCCATGGGACCCCTTCCCCTTTGTGAATGTCGAAAAAAATATTTTTTCAGAGCAGGCAGTGGTCCTATGGACCACTGCCTACTCTGAAAAAAACGAAACCAAATGGTTTCGGTATTTTTTTCATTTTGCAGCTCGTTTTCCTTTAAGGAAAACGGGCTGAAAAAGGAAAAAAAAAAACTGCTTTATTTAAAAAGCAGTCACAGACATGGAGGTCTGCTGACTACAGCAGGCCCCCATCCCTGTGAGTGCAGGGACTCGCTATGGGGTCGCAAAAAGCGACCCACCTCATGAATATTGATGAGGTGGGTCATTGCGATCCCATAGCGAGTCACAGACGGTGTTTGAGACACCGTTCTGCATCCTGCATTGCGACTCGCAAATTGCGAGTCTCACTGACTCGCAATTTGCGAGTCGCAATTCATGGATTTCCTACATCTGGTCTATAATGTGATATGGTCTCCTAAGTGTTCAATGGTTACTGAGATTGCACAACTTCACCCATGCAATTGGAGTTGTCTGAGATGCTGTTTTTCCTGTGGGCAACTGTTGACAGTTCATGTGGCATGCATGCATGTGATATGGTACATGTAGGAGCCACCTCGATGTAGTTTGTTTCTGGCCTTACTTGACGTCAAGGTAATGTTTGCTAATCACAGCTGTTGTTCAAGTGTGATCCATAACATGTGGTGACCCTTTTCCCCTTTGCATTTGCAGCATCATCCCAGGCAAGTGAAGGAGACAGGGTGCAACCAAGTGGGGAAGCATCTGGCCACAGTACCTCCAGTCATTACACCACTGACAGGGAGAGATCCAGTGACCCGGAGGGTGAGGGAAATGCTACAGAGGACACAAGATTGACCTTGTCATCTTCATATTCTACCTCCAGTGGCCTCTCCCTAGTGGTGGGGAACCCATCATGGCTTGCTTCTGTAACATCCTTGTCAGCCACCCCAAGTTCTATCACCACCCTCCCTGTTGCTTCCCACCCAGTTGGCCATGCCCTCTCACCCAAGAGGGTTGGCTTCTCCTTTGCTCCAGCCACTGCAGCACCAGCCCCTGTTACCTCTGCTGCCCTTAGTGAAAAGACTATTGACCTCCTGAGGAATATCTCTGTGGAGCAGATTGCCATTATGAATGCCATCCATGGGTTGGCAAGCCAACTTCAGCAGACAAATGCTTTCCTAGAAGGCATTCATAGTGACATGTCTGGCCTACAGAGATCTTTTCAGGCTCTGCCTCCACGCTGATGACAGTCATCCACCCCCAATCCTTCCTCCCACCACCTCTCTGTTCCCAATATAAATTCCCTATTCCCCTACCGGTCCTAAGCACACAGACACATCTGCATGCACCTACCTCAACACACACATGCAGCAAACATTGACACAAACACCACAAGACACACAGCCATGCAGGCACTCGGCATTCACCCATAGACACCAAATCAACCACCATTTCCACAGACACCGCCACCTACCCACTCACCACATCCACCATACCCACAGCTCCTAGTGACACATCCACCACACTCACCACACACTCCAACAACAGCTCACAACCCCCAGACCCTCACTCCTCAGACACCATACCCCCAGACACCACCACAACACCCACAGACGCATCCACCACATCCACTATACCCACAGACACCACTCCAACAGACACACACACATCCACCCCCCGCCAGCACTCAGCACCTCCTAAAACACACAAATGCCCACACACACAATAGACACCACCCAAACACAGGCATACCTCACACATGTACACACCCAAGGCATCTATACCCACAGACAAGCCCACCACTCCATCAACCTCCAAATCCCCAACCCCTTTTGATGACCCTACCTTTTTGCCCAAGGAGAGTATTCTTTTCTACTTTGCCCTTTTCTTTGTTACCTCCAAATCCCCTCCCAAACCCAAAAGGCCCCCACCTACAACCCAACCCATCCCTTCAACATCCAGGTCCATGCTGTTGCTGTTGTGTGTGCTTTCTTGACTTGCACTGACACATTTGGCAGATAGGCATGTCACTTTGCTCAAATATTGTTTGTCCCTGAGAAACATGAAGGGCCAGTTCCTGTGCAAATGCAGTTCTAGGGGCATGTGCACAGTGAAATGTGTCCCAGAGCAGCCTCCTTCCATGAATGCTCCTGATGCTGCCATCCCTATTCTGCAGGTATTGTTTGCATTGTGAGCTTTGGATATTTGTTTCACAACCTATTGTGCATTCCATTGACCTTCCATTGTGTTGCAATGTGGGTGCTGTGTCAGTCCATCGTTGAGCAGCACCTGCTGCAGGACGTATGTGATGGGCTCTATGGCGGCACAGGCTGTGTGACACAGCCTGTAGGTGAGTTGCTTTCTTTATTCTCTCTATTTCTACCTCCTGGGATGTGGTGGTTGGACTGCCACAGACACGTTAGCAGTAGGCAATATCATAATGTTTCCAACGGAAGCACTGGCTCTATTGCCTTGTTTGGCTGGCCTCGCCACTGCGGTGGTCTGCGCTGCCTGGTGGTGCTGGTGGGGCAGTCTTTCCTCTATGTGACTGCCAGCATCGTAATACGGTGGTCCAACAGCCAAGCAGGTGGTGGTCGGACCGCCAAACTCGTAATGAGGCCCTTAATCTTTGAAAATTTGTATATTTGCTTGTCTATGTTGGATTTATTGTCGTTTTGGTCTTGTTTTATTCAGATAAATACTGGCTATTTTTCTAAACTAGTGTGGAGTACTTTTATGGTGTTTTCTCTGTGTTACTGTGTGTGCGTGTAAAAATACTTTACACATTGTCTCTGAGATAAGCCTGACTGCTCATGCCAAGCTACAAAGGCTGTGAGCAGGGGTTATCTTGGCTGTGACTCCCTTACCCTATTTGTATAGAGTGCAAACCACTGCCAACTAGAGACCCCATTTCTAACACCTCCCTTTACCTCTATGTGCACATTAAAAAGTGTGTTACTTAGAAAAATACTTACATGTGTGATGAAGTACTGTGTGCCAAATGTGGAAATACTTACCTCCGTTGTAAATGGATGCATGTAATGGATGCGTGGTAAAGGCTCTTTCCTTGGTTTATATTCTGTTAAATGTGTGGTATATTCATTTCAGCAAATTCATTTTAGTACAAATCATAGCCTTTTCAGAATATGTAATATTACATTTAATATGTAATATTAATTTTAAAGCAAATCAACATAAGGTGAGTGCAAGCCATGTTCATTTAAACAGCGGTCATATTCATTTAAGCATGGCTTCTGTTCATTTCGATATATGCTTAATTCAGTTCAAAACATGCTACATTTATCTCACAGTTTCATATTCATTTAAAAAAGTGGCATATTCATGTTACCAAATGTCCTATTAATTTTGATGTAGGTAATATTAATTTCATCAGGTGTCGTATTCATTTCAAAGTGGCTCATATTCATCTTTCCTTTCAATGAATTCCATTCATTCAATGGATGTCACGTTCACCTTAACACCTGTCATAATAATTTTAACACGAGTCATATCCATTTTAACATAGGTCATATTCATTTCAATATATGCAATATTTATTTTGCTGTGTATCATATCAATTTCAAAGCATAACATATTCATTTTGACAAGTTTCATTTTAATTTCAGCATTGGTCATATTCAGTTCAAAACATGTTGACTTCATTTCAGTGGAGCTCATATTTCAATGCATGCCATATTCATCTTCGCATGTGTCATATTCATTTCAATGGATGCTTCATTCATATTAACACATCTTAGTTTTACCACAAACCATATCCATTGCAACATATATCATAATCATGTATATCATATTACTTTGAATGCAAGCCATATTCATTGTGATCAATGTCATGATCATTTTAACGTTACTCATTTTAATTTGAAAACATGTCAAATTCATTTCAATCAAGGTCATACTCATTTCAACTCATGTCATATTCATTTTAACATGTGTTATAGTGCTTTCAATCAATGTTATTTTTATTTCAATGAACGTCATATTCATATTAACACCTGTCATATTAATGTTAACCTGCAACTTATCAATTTTAACATATATCATATTCATTTGAATATGTGTCATGTTAATTTCAAGGTGTGCCATATTCATTTTAACAAATGTCATGAGTATTTCATCTTTGGTTATACTCATCTAAAGGCATGTCAGCTTCAATTCAATGGGGTTACATTAATTTCAACACGAGCCGTATTCATTTTCAATCATCTCATATTCATTGCCATCTGGGTAATATTCATTTCAACACAATTCAAATTCATTGCAGCATGTTTAATGTTCATTTCAGTATAAATTATATTATTTTCAATGTGCATTACTTTCTTTTCAGAATATAATCTATTCATTTCAGTACCTTATATTCATTTCAATCTGTCATATTCATTTCAATATATGTCATATTCCTCTTGGCATATGTCAATCATTTCAAGGAATGTCCCATTCTTTTTTATGAATATTGTATTTGTTTCAGTGATGTTTTTATTCTTTACAGTGTGAGCCATATTAATTTGAGTATGACTGATATATATCGGAGTAGATTTCTTATTCAATTCAGATTCACTCTGCCAGGTATCATAATTATTTTGACACATAGTACTTTCATTCTGGTGTGTGTCATTTTTATTTTTCAGCACTCTATGCATTTCTTAAGGCGCCCCATATGGGGAGCTGTAATTTTGACATGGACAGCTTCCCATACCAGTTTGCATTTGAGCTAAGGGTCAACAGTCCTGCTCCACATAAACACTGTAGAGGCACAATAGCATTATAATCAGACAACCCCCAGAACAAAGGTGGTCCTCTAAACATGTTTTTAAAATTTACTAATCCTTCTATAGTAGATACTGTCTGAACCTCCTGAGTTCTTTTATGTAAGGTCCAATTGAGTTATTAAACATAATTCCTAAGAATTTATAAGCTGTTACCACCTCCCCAATCTTGATCCCCTAAAGCCACTTATGAGCTTTCGTCTTTTTCCCCAAATTGATTATTTTTGTTATTTCAAGATTAATCTTTAGTTTTTTAGCCACATAATACGTCTTGAACATTTTCAATTTCCTCTGGAGGCCCACCTGGGTCAAATTTTTTTTAGCTAAATTGTCCACGTTAAGGAGACATAGAATATGCCCTCCTCCGATATTTGGTGAAAAAGATTAAGAGGCATATTTATGAGAGGACTGCACTGCCATTGTGCCTCTTTTAGTGGCACAAAGGTGGTGCAAACCTCTCACCAATATCTGGTCCCACGCAAAGCCACTTTGTGAGACTTTGGATGGCCTCATAGATATGGAGTAAGGCAAGGCAAAGCAAGTTGCTGAGTTACCCTATTCTGCGCCAGGAAGATATGAAGATATTGCAAGTCGCTGCATTGCCTTACTCGGCACCAAGGAGGCGTTCCATGGGTGTTGTAGTGTGTTTTCTCACTCAACTCCCACAGGATGTCGATGTATTTCCAAATTTACAAGACTTGTAAACCTGGGAATGCATCAAAACCTTACACCTCCCCAGGGATAAGACGAGGAGAAATATTTTCATTTCTCCTGTTTTTTACCTCTTCCCATGTGTGCGGCATTCTGCAGCACACATAGAAAGAGGAATATGCTTCTATAGATTGTTTCTGTACAGTAAGGCGGCCTTTCCTGCACAAAAACAATCCTGCTGACAGCACAGGCACCCTTGCACTATGGTGCAAATATGCCTGTCTTGGTGCTAGGTTGGCAAAATGGTGCTAGTGCAGGGGCAAGGGCAGGAATACACAGTATTGCATAAACACAGTGCACTCCTGTCCATTTATTTTGGCATAGGATAGTGCAGTAAGCGGACTTGCTTTGCTGCCCTATGCCTAATTCCTGTAAATATAGCCCTTAATTTCAGAAAAGGCCCAAGGCAGGTCAGCTATGAGTAATAAAAACACCATCACAAAATAAAATGATGGACGGAGTGTTGAAACTTTTCAAACACTCACCCCTAGTCATAGATCCGGGTTTAATCCATCAGTTTTATTTTTGCTTGCCATGTCATTCCAGTTTGGACCCAGCCATATGCAAATCAGTTTTGACCCTGTTCCCCATGGGAACAGTCCAGCCCAAACTGCCAGGCCAGGTCTTCCCAGAACCAGAAACAAGCATCCTGGAACCGGTTTCAGAATATCACCCTTCATCAGCCAGGCTAGCTTGAATCTGGTGGCATAGCAAGCACGGGACCCACGTATGGGCATACCCTTCCCACTTGGGGCAACAAATGCAAAAACAACAGATGATGGACGGAATGCAGAGCAAATCAAACCTCCACCCCCTAGTCACAGATCTGGGTTTAATCTAGCTGTTTTTTTGCTTGCCATGCCATTCCAGTTTGGACCCAGCCATATGCAAATCAGTCTTGACCCTGTTCCCCATGGGAATAGTCCAGCTCGAACTGCCAGGCCAGCTCTTCCCTGGACCAGAAACAATCATCCTGGAACCGGTTTCAGGGTATAACCCTCCATCAGCCAGGCTAGCTTGAATTTGGTGGCATAGCAAGCACGGGACCCATGTCTGGGCATTCCCTTCCCACTTGGGGCAACAAATGCAAAAAGAACAGATGATGGACGGAATGCAGACCAAATCAAACATTCACCCCCAGTCATAGATCTGGGTTTATTCCATTAGTTTTTTTTTGGGTCATACCAGGCTAGATCTCAACCCCATTTCAACTCATTCCCAATTGGATTCTTCTAGATAGAGCCCTACTTAGATCTAATTCCACTCAAGCCCAATTCTGTTGGTGCAGTTCCTGCACAATTCAAATTTAACTGCTAGGAATTGCCAAGTGTTGAAGCTTGTCCCACAAGGTGCTGTGATCCACAAGATCAAAGGCGGAACTAATATCAACAAACCAACAGAAATGGTTCCCTGAGTTTTCCATTGCCTTTTGGCCTATTGCCCACAAACTAAAGCAATGATCTTTTGCAAAGTGACTCTGCTTAAAGCCTCTTTGTTCCACGGGCACCACATTAATGGCCTCAATCCAATCCTTCAAGGAGAGTAAGATTACCTTGGAATATATGTTAGCTCCAACATCGAGCAAGGAAATTGCAGGGAACATCTGTCTCTTTTTGTGTGTGGGCTTGATTATAGCACCCTTCCAAATGGGCAGACAAATACTTTGGAAAAATAAACTAGCTAACCGCTTGGGGTTTGATTTTATAATAATTGCTGGTAGGTTATTGGGCCAGTTGCCTTTGTTAGCTTGAGTGAGAATATCAGTTTAACTAAGAACTGCAGAGAAAAGTTCCAATGAATCCTCCCCTGTACTGTACCACCTTCCTCTCTCAGTTACCTCTCTTGCCCTATAGATATTACTTAGATATGTGACCTAAGCACCTTCTGGGACCATACACCATAAAGGTTCAGTTGCCTTATTGCACCCTCTCTACACCAATTTCCAGCATTTGATCAAGTCTTTGGCAAGAAGGTTGCTGATGCCATGCCCCAATTTGCTTGGAAAATAAGCATGTTTGTTTATTCTGATCAATGCTGCATACTCTTTTTTAGGTCGAGTGAGCAAGTTCTCTGATGTGTTGTAATCTCTGTGGGCTTTTAACCAAGTCTACCACATGCCCATCACTACCACTTGTTCCTGGACTTGCCTCTCAAAATGTATTTGTTATCATTGGTAAATGCTTAACGTTTGTGTTTGTCCCTCCTTGGGGCAGTTTTGTTACCACCTTGGCCATCAACCCTGTTACATGGATAATTGTACGTTTGCGGATACGTTTGACTGCGAGTTAACTTCTTTTTCCTTTTGTATCTCTCCTTCGCTCTCATGCTCATCGTGACCGTGATGCTTTGAATTGACTTGCTTATGTCAACTATTTTACTTTTCATTTTCAATTTATGTGGCAAGAAATTTCAGATAGGAATTTACAACACTAATAGCTGTAACTCGAGTAAACGCGAGACCCATTGCCTTGCAAATGCTTATTTATAACACGATAACCTTCTCTTTCCCTAGAGCCCGCTGGGAAACAATTTGTAGGTCTTCCCTTCATCAACTTCTTTTTGAGTCCTAAGCATTCTTTAACAAACCAGAGCTGAATAGATGACCAAGGAGGAGTTTCTTTTTTAGCCTCAAGATTTTACTTCCTAATTACAAGAGTCAAGCTTTTGACAACCTCTGCGATAATCTGTACATGTAGTTTACTTCAGGGTCCCTATTGTTCCTGATCAGGAACACAATTGACTTTAATAGCCTTTGTGTCTTCCAGGGATTTATATAGTCTAGGACTAGCTACTCTACCCTAGGATGCATTTCTATGAGACCTACAAGCCATTCTCCCTACTCCTATTTGGGTCGTTACATATAGCCTTAGGACCTGTCTTCTTTGAGACAGGGGCCTTCTCTACCTGCATCTTATTCCCTTCATTGGTTCCCTTCTCCCCTCTTTTACTATTCTGCATCTTCCTTGCTTCTCTTCTACCTTGTTGGTCTTAGCCATATCTTTGGTAATAAAGGATTTCCTACTCTCCTGAGGGGATTTCCTGGTGCTTTCCCCTTTCGTTTCTTTCAATTGCCACAGGTGGCAGTTCCGAACCCACCCATGATACCATCTTTTCACCAACATTGGTCTTTTAGACACTTACACAGAGGAAGTACCCCCCTCACCCTCCCATATTCAGGCATATCCTTACTGGGCTCTAAGAAATGAGGGAGCACCAGTCTTACAACTGAAGGCATACAGGAGTTAATTAACTTTTATTTGCAGTGGATCTCCTTTAGGATTCGGAAGTATGTACAGCTTCAAGGAGGGGTAATGCAATGAAGAGTATAGGTTTGATGTAGGCTAGACCGCATTACCTAGACCCTCCCTTGTGTGGTCTGACCAGAGCAATCCATGTTCGCTGCTGTCCCTCCTCTGGGCACATCTGCATCAGCTTCTAGCATCTCCCTAATCCCCTCACTCCCCTCTCCCCTCCCCCACTGTTCCAAACCCATTCTCAGAGGCCCAGAACGTAACTTAGAGGTGCAGCACAAACAGGGGGATTAAGATAAATATGGGTGAATTATCTCTACATCTTCAATCATATCCAGAACCTCCCTCTCCCAGAGGTCAAACACCTACGGATGATCACCTGTAACACGATGCTCTTAAAGTGTTTTCTCACAGATTCCATCATCGAAACAGCTCAGGTCTTTGCTGAGGAATGCAGAGTAGTGTTTTCAAGAGTTTGGTCCACTTGCAGGAAACTTGAATGATTCTCTTTCACAGGAGAAGAGTTCTCCTATCCAGATGAATCCCTTTATTGACTGCAGGCATCTTTGTCCCTCTGGCACCATTTGTAAACTTGGGGGGAATCTGGAGCTTAGCCCCTCTTTTCTTTTGGGGAGGCATCCCTACTCACACCACACTATTGGCTTGAAGATTCCTATTGAATGCTCTGGCTGTCTTGCAGTGAACAGGAAAATAAATACACACAGTTCTTACGTCAACCTCTTAAATGCACACCACTTACCTCCTCCTCATGCACGCTATGTCCACCCTGTGTAGCCACCACTACTATCCTAAAAGGCAGATACAGCTTAGCATCAATAATCAATCCACTCACTTTTGAGATGATTTCTTTAGGCAATTTTTAGGGTGACTGTGCTGTACAATTAGCAGGGGAACCCTCTCCCGCCAAGCTGAAGGCCTGGAATCCTCCACTGTCTAGACCTGGCAAACTGGATTCAACCGTGGACTCCCCCAAGATGGGGACTGCACCACGTAAAGCTGTCACGAACAGCAAATCCTCATACTGTGCTGCCCATGAAATAGCAGTTCAAGAAAATGGTTGTTTAGCCGTCCGCAATTGACCTAGAGCCCACACCAAACACCACGAGCAGCAGGCGGTGGTAAATCGGCTGTTCAAGCCATCCGGAGATTCCAGAGGGCCCCTGTAGGAAACAGCCCTTCAAGTTTAGCCTACAGCCCCTCGCCAAACTCAACAGCAGCTGCTGTACTGGTGGGCATGAGCACGGCTGCAGGGCAAGGTCACATGTCCTGAAAGCAGCCAGAGGAGCACTCCTCATTTTTTATTTAATTATTGTATAGTGCTTCTCATTCCAATGTAGGGTGTCTGAAAACTTTGCATGCATCTCTCTCACACACACATCACCTTACATCTCATAAGCACACACATTATACAGAGACAATAAACCATACAAGTGTGTAAACCAATGTACAGTAAATGTTACACAACACATTGATGAGGGCATCATTACGAGTCTGGCGGTCCATGGACTGCCACACTCACGGAGACACCATGGTCCGACTGCCGGCAATGCCAGGTTGCCGCCAGCCAACAGCCTGGCAGTACCTGCTGTCTTGATCTGCCAGGGAGGTGCTTCAAGCAGCTCTGCCTTCTGGATTATGACCCACATTTCCACCAGCCTTTGCATGGCAGTCCCACCGCCATGGAAAGGCTGGCAGAAAGGAGGTGCATGGCATGGGCAGTGAAGGGCCCCCCATGGACAGCCCTGTTGCACCTTTCATTGCCAGAATTATGGGCAGTGAAAAGCGCGATGCGTGCTGCTGCACTCTATTACGAGCCGGCGTCAATGTTGCGGTTAGTATTCCGCTTGGCCAGTGGAAAACTCATAATTGGCCAGCGGGCGTAAAACCGGAGTGGTGGTTTTTAATCCAAAAGAGTTTAGTGCATGGTTGGGAGAAACACAAAGTTGGAATCTAAAACTGAATGCAGAGGCTTGGGTTTTCTGTACGAATAAGACTTTACGAATGTTTAAAGGAAGGGTCCCTTTTTATCAAGCTTAGATTAACGACAGATTAAGAATAAAGTTATAAGATTCTAAACTCATTCCTTGCAGTTTGCATGAAGCTACGTGATGCTAGTTCATAGATCAGTGTGCTATACTTACGAGCATTGTAACGTATGGAATGTAAACAACAAAAGAAACTCCTGTGGGTACTAGGTGCGACGTCAACCGACTTTCCTATCTACATAAACTACAAATCTGTTGTCTCCATGTTACACATTGTCTCTAGCAACTGCATTACCCCCAAAGTTAGCTTACAGTCACCAAAATATCGCTCCAGCAGGTGCAGACTTTTTGTGACAATTATGTCAACCAGGACAGATTTTTGTCGCATTTGTCCTTGTTCCAATTTATTTGTGGCAGAGCTTTTAAAAAAAATAAATGAATAAATTGACCGTCAGGCAATGCTTTTCCTGACTGCCCCACGTGCCCCCCCCTTCCATAGCCATATTGTGACGCCCAGTTTATTGCTTCCTGGTCAGATTTTTTCTATTTTCTGCACCATTCTTTCGAATTACGTACATATATTACATAAACAATGGTTGTGTATTCACGTTTTCATTTTGTGCACTTTACAAATGTTATACTCCATTTAACGTGTGCCTCGCTGTTGTTGCTACCTCAAAAGTCCATCTGCACATATTGACACAACTAACGGGTCCGTGAAGAAAACAACAAGGTGCGGAGGCACAAAATGTGGGGTGGGTCGCTGTGATTGGTGAAAAGCAATATTTAAACCAACTGAATGCCAGAGAAACGTGACTACTATTTGTGCCCTTTACAAACACGTTTTATTTGTTCCCATGCGAGTTATGCTCGCTGATTTCATTGCACCAAAGGTCTGTCCCAGCACAGCCAATGTGCTATCAAATGTGTAACGATGGGAAGAGACACTGCATTGGGCTTTGCTGTGATTTGTGTGAAGACGAGTTAAACTGACGGAGCACAGAAGCTGCACGATGGTGTCTAGTTAGAGCAAAGTGGTCGCAAGGCTGTTGGAGCAGTTATGCTAAATAGAAATTATTAATGAATGTTTATGTGTTTTGATTAACAAAAGTTCATAGAGAAGTTAATCATAAAGGAAATAATGTGCACGTTTGAAAATGTGCCCACGGAGAATGATAGCCACTTATACAAATTTGTACTAAAATTATAAAAAATGCGTAAAATAATGAAAATGTGTAATAATAATGTAGTCATGCAGAAGCTGAAATTTCAGAGCATGCTGGAGGAAAGCGACCATGATGAACTAGCCTTGAACCACTCAATGATAAAGTCTGCTTAGCTAGAATTTTCTGCCATGTGCCGATGGACAGGAGATGATGGAATCAAATTGCTACAATCATGTGTAGAGTAGACAAGATGTACTTTCACAGGACTCAAACAATAGCGACACTGACTGAAGAGGAAGATGCAACATTTTAGATACCTGATGAGCCGGATGATGAGGACATTGAACAGTGAACCAATCAATGAACTGAGAACAGCAAAATACTGGAACTCATAGATTTGTAGAATTGAATGTATTGGGGAGCAAATGTTTGATTGATTGATTGATCTAAAACAGTTATTGCAGAGTGCTCAAATTTGGGGAACATTAGAGAAGTGGGAAGGCAGATGGGCAAAGAAGAAGGATGAACGGAAACGAGATTCACAAGAAGGATCTGAAGGTGCTCAGAAAGAAAAGGATCCAGTAAAAACTTTACCGATTAGGGAAATTCCAGGAGGGCAGTTTGTTTATGTTCCATGGCACAGGAGTGATATTTTTTCATTCACAAATGATTATCCAAAACTGAGAGAGAAACCGGTTGAGTGGTACCAGCAGACAGATAGATTTGTGAAGCTTTCTCAGTGTCTGTCAGAAGACTTGAATACTTTGTTGGAAATAGTGGTTCCAGCTGACTTGTGGGTTGAGTGTAAGAGAGCAGTGGATTGGCCGACTAATGAACCAGAAAGGGATAGAGTTACAGGTGCACCATCACCTGAAGTGATGAAACATTATTGTAAGGTGATTGCGTTCCTGAAAACGAGAATCTCGCCTAAAAATATTGACTGGCAGAGGATTGACAGGACAGTGCAGGAGGCGAAAGAGTCGATACATACCTATTATGAGAGATTGCTGAAAGCTTTCAAGGAATACAGTGGTGAGGAAGCAATTGAGCCGAATGACATGTTGCACTTTGTGTTCAGGTTCGTGGAAGGATTGAGACCTGAAAGAGGTCAGATGATTAAGAGTCATTTGGCTTGTTGGCAAGAAAAGTCAATTGATGAGGTGTTGCAGTATGCGAAATACTGTAGTCATGAGATTGAGTTGAAGCAGAAAAAGTTGAAGGAGAAGGTGATGGTGATGCAGATTAAGGCAGCTCAAACAGGAGTGCAAGGAGCTTTAGTGCAACAAATGCTGCAGCAGCAGGGAACAGTCATGTTCCAACCTCAGATGAGAGGTAGGGGCTGTGCAGTTAATATGACTCGTGGTCTGGATTTGAGTACTGTAGTGGTTCAAAATGATGTGCAAGGGATGAAAAAGATGTTACAGTGTCGTCTGTGCGGAAACGTGAGACACTGGAAGATGGAGTGTCCGTTGATGGTGCAGGATGGTGTTGGTCAGCAAGGTGGTGATGTCAATACATTTCAAACTGTGAAAGTCCCTAGAATGAGAGGACTTAATCCGAATGTTCAGAATCAAGTGCAGAACTTAAAACCCATGCAGCAGGTGCAAGTGCCGCGTGCACAAGTGACACAGTTACAACCAATGCAACACCAGGTTTCCATGGTACCTAGACAGCAAATGCAGATACCTCAAGTCCCAATGGAACAGCAACAGATGATGCTTACTCAGCAGGTCACAGGTCAGGGACAAGACAGAAGTAATGACACAGTGCACCAATTCCCATTACATGGTGAGAATGAAATAAACGATGAATGGATGAGTATTAGTTTGGATGAAGAGCCATGTATGCTTGCAGCTTCCTTAGAGGTAGAGCAGAGAGAACCTTTTGTAAAGGGAAAGGTGATGGGTCACAGGGTTTCATTTCTAGTGGACACCGGAGCTACACGCTCTACAGTGAGAAGTGCAGAAGTTCCAAACTTACCTCTTTCAGGTAGAACAGTTCAGGTTGTGGGGGTAGCAAACAGACAGTTGACAAATCCGGTTACAGATCCAGTACAAGTTGAGATTGGCAACTTCCAAGGACTACATAAATTTGTAGTTTGCGACTCAAGTCCAGTATCTCTACTGGGAAGGGACTTGTTGTGCAAGACCAAATGTTCCATTAGTTGTTCGACTGCAGGAATAGAGGTTCAGATTAATAGTGATGATGAGGAAGAACAGACACCTGAAACTGAGCAGGAAAATATTAACGAAGAGTACCGTTGATTGAGTTTTTCACGATGTTTACTGTGAAAGTGTTGCATGCGGATTTGCAGGGAACAGTACAGGAGAACGTGTGGGACCTGACAGGTAAAGAAGTGGGCTTGATCAAGGGAGTGGAGCCAATTAAGATTACTTTGAAGCCGAATGTAGTGTTTCAGCAGCTTCCACAGTATAACATAGCACAAGATGTTCTGATGAAAGTAGCACAGATAATTGGAGATTTTCGAAAACAAAGGGTTCTGAAAGAGGTGTTGCGCAGTCCATGTAATTCACCAATAATGGGCTTGAAGAAGCCATGTGGGAAAGTGTGCATTGTGCAGGACTTGCGAAAAGTGAATGACATCGTGATCAAGTGTTGTCCTTTAGTGCCGAACCCAGCAGTGATACTGTTTCAGATTCCATGCGATGCAGAGTGGTTCCCAGTGGTTGACTTGTCACAAGCTGTCTTTTCTGTGCTCTTCATGAGGATAGTCAGTTTCCTTTTAGTTTCAAATTCCTAGACAGAGTCTACAGCTGGTGCAGACTTCCATTAGGGTATACGTGAGTCACTGTCTCTGTTCAACCAGATCTTGAAAAATAATTTGGAGTCATTGGAACTACCGTACCAATCAACTCTAGTACAGTACATTCATGACTTGCTAATTGCATCCAGGACAAGGGACGAGTGTAAGTATGACTCGATTGCCCTGTTGAATCATTTGGGCAAATTTGGACATAAAGGGGTTGATTCTAACTTCGGCGGGCGGCGGAGGCCGCCCGCCAAAATTCCCCCACCAAAATACCGCTCCGCGGTCGAAAGACCGCTGAGGGTATTTTGGGATTTGCCCTGGGCTGGCGGGCGGCCGCCAAAAGGCCGCCCGCCAGCCCAGGGCAAATCAACCTTCCCACGAGGACGCCGGCTCAGAATTGAGCCGGCGTAGTGGGAAGGTGCGACGGGTGCAGTGGCACCCGTCGCGTATTTCAGTGTCTGCATAGCAGACACTGAAATACTTTGTGGGGCCCCCTTACGGGGGCCCCTGCAGTGCCCATGCCATTGGCATGGGCACTGCAGGGGCCCCCAGGGGCCCCGCCGCACCCCCTACCGCCATCCTGTTCCTGGCGGGAGACCCGCCAGGAACAGGATGGCGGTAGGGGGTGTCAGAATCCCCATGGCGGCGGAGCGCTCTCCGCCGCCATGGAGGATTCTGCAGGGCAGCGGGAAACCGGCGGGAGACCGCCGGTTTCCCGCATCTGACCGCGGCCGAACAGCCGCGGTCAGAATGCCCTGCGGGGCACCGCCGGTCTGTCGGCGGTGCTCCCGCCGACCCTGACCGCCAGGGTCAGAATGACCCCCAAAGTGTCACCTTTGAAATTGCAGTACATTCAGAAGTCAGTGAAATACTTGGGACACCAGATTAAGAAAGTGTCGAGGAGAATCTCCGGAGAAAGGATTACAATGATATTGCAGAGAAGTCCTCCGACTTCACAGAGAGATGTCAGAATGTTTCTGGGAATGGTAGGTTATTGTCGTCAGTGGCTTCCAAATTTTGCTGAGATTGCCAAACCATTGCAGCAACTGACACATGAGGAAGGTACTGACCTCATTACGCTAGATGAAGATCAGATAAAAGCGTTCACTGAGTTGAGAGACAGTTTGTGGAGGGCTCCAGCGTTGGGAATGCCTGATTACACAAAGCCATTCACATTGTTTTGTCAAGAACGTGATGCTTGTTCTTTGTCTGTTTTGACAAAAGTCCATGGAGGTGCTTATCACCCAGTAGCCTATTTTTCAGCTACCTTGGACCCAGTCGCAGCAGCTTTAACAGGTTGTCTGCATGCGGTTGCCGCAGTTGGTGTTTCTCAATGTGAGGGAGTAGTGATGGGATACCCTTTGACGGTAATGGTTCCTCACTCTGTTGAGATTTTACTGACAAGGACAAAAACATAGTATTTGACTGCTGCAAGATTGACAAGGTATGAGACGAGCATTCTAGGTGCTCCAAATGTAACATTGAAAAGATGTACAGTGTTGAACCCGGCAACATTACTTCCAAGTGATACTGTAGAAATTGTAAAGGAGGAAGACATTGAGCATGATTGTCTTGAGGTAACTTAACTGTGTACAAAACCAAGGCCTGATATCAAAAATACCCAATTGGAAGAAAATTATCAAATTGTCTTTGTTGATGGCTCATGTCTCAGAGATGGTAAAGGGGCATTAAGAGCAGGATATGCTGTATACACAGTCACAGGTACACGAGAAGCTTCCTGGCTTCAAGGTGTATATTCTGCACAAGTGGTAGATTTGGTAGCTCTTACTAGAGCATGCCATGTTTCTGCAAGACTGAGAGTCACAATCTATACTGGCAGCCAATATGGATTTGGAAATGTTCATGATTTTGGTCAATTGTGGTCGCAAAGAGGGTTCCTGACCTCTAATGGTACACCAGTAAGAAATGGCGACAAGATAAAAGAGTTGTTGTATGCAATACAGTTACCTGAAGAAATTGCTGTGGTAAAATGCAGTGCACACCAAAAGGCACAGAATTACATCTCATTGGGAAATTGATATGCGGATCAAGACACAAGGTTGTGCACATTGAACTGTATATCATTCAAAGACAAGTGGGAATTGATGTCAAAAGAAGACAACACATGTACAAGTTTTGCATTGAAAGTGATTGATACTCTGGAAGAGTTGAAAACATTGCAAAGTAATGTTGACAAGGAAGAGAAACGTCTCTAGGCTAAATTGAAATGTGTCCAACGTCCTGATGAGATTTGGGTTTCTGAGGAGGGTCAGATGGTCCTCCCCAATAGTTTAATGTCGCAGATGGCCAGATATTATCATGGCCAGGCACACATTGGGAGGGATGCCATGGTTAGATTGTTCAAGATTGACTGGTTTAACCCTAAGTTCAGGCAGGCAGCAGAGGCAGTATGTCATCGCTGTATAATTTGTCAGCAGCTAAACGTGGGAAAAGGGACAATGGTGAATTTGAGCCACATTGGAAGAGCAGGAGGTCCATTCAGCAGAATGCAATTGGATTTCATTGAAATGCCTGCCTGTGGAGGTTTGAAGTATGTGTTGGTGATTGTCTGTGTTTTTAGTCACTGGATTGAAGCATACCCTACAAGAAGGAATGATAGTCTCACAGTAGCAAAATTGTTGCTTAGGGAGTTGATACCACATTTCAGGTTTCCGATCTCTTTAGAATCAGATAGGGGAACTCACTTCAATAATGAGGTGATCAAACTCTTATGTGCAGCACTAAACATTGAGCAAAAGTTGCATTGTAGCTATCGCCCTGAAGCATCAGGACTGGTGGAACAGATGAATGGTACCTTGAAATCAAGAATTGCAAAGATGTGTGCAGCCAAAAATCTGAAATGGCCAGATGCATTGTCTTTGGTGTTGATGTCGATGAGAAACACACCTGACACAAAGACAGGGCAGTCACCCCATCCTCATGGGCAGAGCAATGAGATTACCAGCAGTTCCAGCCAATGCACTTGTAAACATTACAGATGATATGTGCAAGGGTCTGGCTGATGTGGTTCGCTCGTTTCTCTCAGTAGGTGCAGGCCACCCCCTGCCACCCATCCACGATCCAGGGCACAACCTGAGAGCTGGTGACTGGGTCGTTGTCAGAAAACATGTTCGCAAGACTTGTTTGGAGCCATGTTGGAGGGATCCTTATCAGGTGGTATTAACAACTACAACAGCTGTGAAGCGTGCAGGACTCCCGAACTAGATACATGCGAGCCATACAAAGAGAGTGGTATGTCCACCAGACCATGAAGAAGCATTGTTGAGAGCACCAACAACAGGGAAACAGGTCACGCACACCTGAACCAGAAAAAGAGCCAATAGAACCTGAAGTTGAACCAGAGTTTGTAGAAGATGGTTCCATTGCCCCTGTAAGAGACAAGAGTGAAGAATTACAAGAGGGTGCAGAAGAACCAATCTCGACGGATACAGCAGGAGAGCCTAGCTCCGCAGAGGTTCTCCCAGAAGCAGACGGTGCTGAAAAGCAGACAGAGCAAGTGCCAGACCAAGAGGGGGAAAGAGTTGAGATGGGTCAAAGTCAAGGTGATCTGACCCCTCCTGAGCCCGTTGCAGGTCCATCAAGAGAAAACACCATAGAGAAGGAGAAGGGTCCAATCCTGAGAAGAATATTGACAGAAGGAACAAGAAAAGGAGATAATTGGCCTGAATCGCAGATTGGAAAGAAAAAGGAATTGGTCATAAATGAAACAGTAGAGGAAGAAGTGGATACTACGAGAAAAGAAGAATTGAGTGAAGGAGAACTAAGTGGTGATTGAAAGTTGAAAAGAAAGAGAATAGCAAGTCGGTGCTACGCAGGTCCTGAATGGGCATATGCAACTACCAATGAATGGCAACACAAGTTTATGGCTTTTTGTTTTGATAAAGAAGTTCTGAGTCAGTACTTTGATGTAACCTGAAGATGAACAAGAAGTTGATTTGTTGAGCTAATCTGGAGAAATCTTAAAGAGACTGTTTGAAAATAAAAACTGAAAGAGACATTGATTACCTGATTTGACACTGAAAGCCGGATGTGACAAGCTGCTAATTGATTTTGACAAAGGAAAAAGGGTTCCTGGATGTGAAACTGAACTGTGAGAGAAGACATTTTTCTTCATTTTTGATTTTACTGCACTTTATCTAAGAGTTACTTCTGTTTTCTGATTCTTTACAGATCACGGCTGAGTTAAATAATCAAGATAGAAATATTAGGCGCTGTAGATACACAAGTGTTGGATTGGCAGTTATGTGTGGAATCTTGTTTATAGCGATGATTGTGGGAATGTCTGTTCATGATATGAAACAAGCTACTTTTACTTCTGCTCCTGAAACTAATATACTAACAGCTTTAGAGGGGTTTAAGTTAGATGAGAAGTATTTGCATGATTATAGTAATGCACAAGGAGAGCTTTCTTCTAATGTTTTCTATCGCTTATTGAGTGAGTATGTTGAAACAATGGATGTGAGGAATTGTCTTGCGTGTACGCAAATTCCTTTGTCAGTAGAGGAAGGAGTTATGTACCATAGCTTACCTTTAACCTATGGAATAAGCTGTATCTTGCTACTTAGAAGGTTCTATAACCAAGAGTATATACAGTATTTTTTCTCTAATTATGACATGGTGTTTTTGTTTGTTCCCATTATTAGATATCTGAGTAAAATAGCTAGAGAGCATGATATAGTGCTAGTTAGAGGATTCTTTGAGCCTACACTAACACTTTGGACAGCTTATGCACATCGTAACAACCTGACGTGCTTGCTTACGCCTTTAGAGAAGAGCTTTATAGGGCATACTGATGATAGGAGAAAAGCATGAAAAGAAAAATTAGAAAAAGGTTTAGAGAAGAGGACTTACAAGAATGATTATGCTTACACTGCTATTAAAACGCAAGGGAAATTAGCATTAGATGCATTACACCTAGGGAAGCATTTGATATCTAGGCCAAAATCACACATTGACACTTTATTGGTGGGAACGAGTGAATGTAGGCATTTGTTTTTGTTCCACAGTAAGTGGACTTTTATGCTGAATGGTCAGGACCCTGCGATTCCTGGGATCTATTATATATGTGGACTTAATGCTTATTACCGTCTTCCAAGAGGATGGTATGGGACACCTTATTTGGGAATAGTTTTCCCAAAGATTTATCAGATATGTGACTTGAAGAAGCTTTTGAAATTGACTGAAGTACATAATGAGTGACAGAGGAGGGAAACCTCTTCTGCAATTGTGGGAGATATGCTTGGTGCAGTGATTCCTTCAGTGGGAGGCATTCTGAATTCGATCAAGATACGAAAGTTGTCTACTATTGTGGATAACATGCTGACAAACTTTACAGGGGTAATACTCCTGATAGATACTGAATTAGCCGCGGATAGAGCTACGACACTTCAAAATAGGCTTGCTTTAGACATTCTTTTAGCGAAAGACGGCGGAGTCTGTAAGATGATTAATGCTAGGCATTGTTGTTCCTGTATTCCGGACAATGATAGGGAGACAAGAGACCTACTCACTAATCTAACTAACTCAAGTAAGGATTTGAAGGAATTGAAGGAACCAAGGGGGTCATTCTAACCCTGGCGGTAAAAACCGCCAGGGCGAATGACCGCGGTAGCACCGCCAACAGGCTGGCGGTGCACCGCTGGGCATTCTGACCGCGGCGGTTCAGCCGCGGCCAGAAACGGAAAGTCGGCGGTGTACCGCCGACTTTCCGCTGCCCTTGAGATTCCTCCATGGCGGCGGAGCGCGCTCCGCCGCCATGGGGATTCTGACACCCCCTACCGCCACCCGCCAGGAACAGGATGGTGGTAGGGGGTGCCGCGGGGCCCCTGGGGGCCCCTGCAGTGCCCATGCCAATGGCATGGGCACTTGCGGGGCCCCCGTAAGAGGGCCCCAAAAGGAATTTCAGTGAATGCCTAGCAGACACTGAAATTCGCGACGGGTGCTACTGCACCCGTCGTACTCCAGCAACTCCGCCGGCTCCATTCGGAGCCGGTTTCATCGTTGCTGGGTCTTTCCTGCTGTGCTGGCGGGCGGCCTTTTGGCGGTCGCCCGCCAGCACAGCGGGAAAGCCAGAATGGCCACCGCGGTCTTGTGACCGCGGTGCAGTCATTTGGCGGTAACCGCATGGCGGGTGGCGACCACCGCCCGCCGCGGTTAGAATCACCGCCCAAGTGTTTGGGAAAAGGTTGGAAAAGGATTTGCTTCAGTGGGAAATTAGCTTAGTCAAATTTGGAATGGGGTAGTATTTAAAATCATACAGGGAATATTAATTGTGATTGCT